>NC_064920.1:698434783-698735894 GCF_023897955.1 Schistocerca gregaria
AAAAACAACTATGAGAGTTACTGATTCATGATACTTAGTGGCAGTCAGTTCTAAGTATTATTAGTAACTAAGCTCCAGTCCCTAAACCTAGTTACAGAAATGGGTATTCCAGGCCGTAGCAGCCGCGTCTTTGAGGCCCCAGCTCGCTATAGGATCACATCGGTTCGTTTTCTTCCTGCTGGTAATGTAACTGAGATTTGGCAACAACGCCAGGTATGTTTGGCAACTCTGTGATCGACGTGTTACTTCCTGGTGTGCACGGAATTAAGCCTCAAAGTTCACTTGATTTCTCGTGTCAAATCCATTGAATAACCTCAGTTGTTATCGCTTGAGGTGTAACAGAAGATTTTAAATTTACGGTTTTCAGCCCAGCAAAGTCATTGAACGTGGCAATCGCAACTAATCTCCTCCTGTGAATAGCGGTTTACAAGTTCTAGCCACTATTGGCCTCGTAAGAGGAAGGCGCAAACCTTATCTATCCGCAAGCTCTGTGTTGTCGTGCTGACCTGTGGAAACGCGACTGTTATGGTTCGTGGTTCCAGCCTCGCTGAATGTAACATTTTTATCCCTTGTGTTTAAGAGCTGCAAGCAGTCAGATCAAACATCGATAAGCAAGTCGTAACAAAATACTTTCAACTCATAGTGCAATGGTGAAAAACTTACAGTGCTGCACAACAGGTAAGGCCTTTTTCCGCTGCTGACAAGCAATTTTTGGGTTTCTAACAATACGTAACTTTATTTATGAAATGCCACGTTTGCATACCAGTTGAGTATGACACAGCATACCATTTAAATACAGACCCAATCGAAATATAAGTGATTAGTGTTTTTCTATTTCGTGCAGATAGAGGCACGCTTGTGTAGAGATACTCAGCTTTGTTAAAACAGACTTTCGTCGTAAGGTTATCGTGGGTAGTTTTATTTCATTTCTTACAATACAGTGCACAGTTTTCGTAAGGTTTCTTTTAGTGTTGTTAAAACAATACTAAACATGAGAGAAATTAATCATCAATGATATATGCGAATTCTCTGATGTTATTATAACAGTCTGACAATGCACATGCAGTTTATTGATTACATGCATGTAGAAAACTTGTTCTGAGTTAAAGCTGTCAAACAAGGTTAGAAGAAGAATAAAATTCCACTACCAGACGACAGATCCCTTCGTGACAATACAGCTCGACTACAAGTTGTTGTTTGTTCAAAACTGCAGATTCCTCAACATCTCCACATATTGCGCATAAATGGGTTGTAAACGTGGCCCAGCACTAAACTTTTCACTATGTATTATCAAGCTCTAGCATGAGAACATCTATCTGCTGGTGGATAATAGTTTTTATTTTTAATGCATTTTCATTCGTTGTCAACACTATCGATATCTGGCGTTTTTGACTCCCAGTGAGACACAGAACTATTCGGGAAATCACTGTAAGTTCAAGGATGTTATTCCTAGCTGCTGGTGGAGAAAAATTCGGTAAATGTCGTCTCTTTGTGTGTAGTCAACAACGATATGTTTGGGGTTCGGTTCTCAGTCAGCACTGAACACTTCGTCATATTATTTCTAGTTCAAACATGCTCACATGTCGCTGCTGGTGTAAAAAACCCATACTTAACGTTCCTTTTCTCTAGAATATAACAGCGATAAGTGCCGGGTTCGAGTCCTGGGAAGGAAAAATTAATGTTTCGTCTCGTCATTTCATTTAATACATCTAGCTACTGCCAAGAAAATCCGATATGTCAAAGTTGATTGTGCTTCGATAACAATCCGATTAGGTTCTGGGTTCGAATCCCTGCCCAACACAAAGCTTTACCTCGGTGCATTGTAAGTAAGTTACTTGTGAAGTAGCAGTATTTAACATCTCTCGTAGTTCGTTAACAGGGACAATAGATACTGGGTAGGAATTCGCGACCGTTAAAAATGTTTACGTTATGTAATTTAAAGTTGATATTTGTTAACTGATACAGTCTAAAATCGAGGTATATCACTCTCTTTATGCCTAGTCAGGAATGACTATTAATTTCCGTCGGTCACGAAATCTTAGTTTGCACGACCTGGGTTTGAATCCATATGCAGAACGAGGCGGTTCGTCGTGTCATTTGAAGTTCATACATATTCGCAACTAGCTGCTCGTGAATAAACTGAATTTTTAATGACATTTTGTGTTAAATAACAAGTATAGTGTGTTACTTTAAAGAGGAAATCATGAATACGACGAACTTACTACGTGCATTACCAATCTGACGTCATAATAAGAGTGCTAACATTTCAGGTATGTCAGTTATTGCAATAAATGCGAGCTTAAAAGCTTTAAGGACAGTCTTATCTCTGCTGAGGTGTTCCCTGATATTTTTGGTATCGTGGTATTACTTTGCATCCTGACTTATTGCGATACAGAGCAGTGTTTTCTAGTGGTGACTTGTTGGAATTATTTTCAATAGTCAAACGACTGTATCAAGGAGCGATTAGGGAAGCTGCTAGACAGGTGCGTTATGTGGGTTGCGTGGGAATCAGGCGAAATGCAATCCAGGTCGTTCGGATATTTTTGAGCATGATTGTACTCCGTTAACAATCCGATTAGGTGCTGGGTTCGCTTCCCTGTCACAAGCTTTATATGATGGCATTTCAATTTCAAACATGAGCATACCTTGTTCCTTGTGAATGACACCATATTAAACGTCGTTGAGGTAGTTCTTAGGACGGTAACTGTTATGACAGGATTCCCCGTTCAGTACTAATATTTTCACCATTTATTTTCAGGATCTGAATTGATAACTGATACTGGTGCAAGCGTCTATACTTCACATCTCTTTATACCTAGTGATCCGGTCTCAATAAGGCACAAACAAAGCTTAGATTAGTTAGCAATGGCTATAGCTGTTGGGTTTGAATCCAGGTCCAGAATGATGACGTTGGTCATGTCATTTAAAGTTCAAATTTGTGTGCACGTAGCTGTTGATGTGTTACGAGAACAATGATATTACTGGTGATTCGCTGTTAATGTTGAGATTTCCTTGGAGTGCTTGTTGCCGTTAATCGCGTTTCTCTAATGGTTCGTCCAATATTCAGCTTCCAAGAACAATGCGTTTTGGGTAGTGCTTCAGTGTGTCGCTGCCTTCAAATAACATACTCTCATAATACAAAAGTTACAATAATTATTTTGCCACTAATATGAAGTTTCTCATTATTTTATTGGAACGAATCACACAGTTAATAACGGGTTTTCAAGTGATTCTCAATTTGCTGGTGCCCAGAAACGGCATATATACATACAGGTTTGAAATGAATGCGTCTCACAACTCAGTACTGAAGGGAGATGGCGTACGTGTGACGTAGGTAGCGTTGTGCCATGTCATTGGCCAACGCTCAGACGCACGCTCAGAATATCTGACATGCTGGGTATTGCTCTGCACGTTCGGAAAGACTCTCGAACGTGCTATTCCACTCTACGACGTCAGAAACTCGGCACGCTCAACGGTCAACGTTCGGTTGAACGGTCCGTGCGCCGACGGCTTAACTGTTGATGCGGAAAATGAGAACACGATCTCCCTGCTGTATAGTAGTACTGACAAGGCGAAATGATCGATTGTTGGGATCAGATGGCCTTTGACAAAGTTGTGTTTTGTGAGACTGTGGAGGTTTTAAGACGAAAATTAGTTGATGCAAATACACAATTGGAAATGTGCTCCATTACGGGAGGAATGATATCCGGAATAAGTTTCAAACTGTAGTCCACGATTCAGACCAGAAACAAACAAATTTCGACCAATGTAAACAAAATAGTTATATTCTCGTTTATTGCGTTTCCATCATGAGTAAACATACTTGCTGCGTCAAACGAAAACTGGGCACAGAGCCATGTCACTGTTATATCTGTGCAACAAAAGAGCGCGCTTCTTACGTATTCATTTGGTCATGGCAACTTACGTTTATGGGCTAACAGCGAGTTGTGTAGCTTATCATTCATTTCTGTAATTTATTTCAATACTGAATCACCATTTCAAGATTGCATTTCATCCTCATGTCATGTTTTCCGATACAGCGTTAGAGACTCAGTAAAGCCTCGAAAGTGTGTACATTTCAACTTAATTGTTATATATTCTCTGAATAAATATTAAATATTAAAATAAATTTACAGCAGTATTCGAAAAAGTTTTATCTATACACAGTAAATGTGTATAATACCAGAATAATAGTCAATGCTAACCCATCAGTTGTTGTAGTGTTACACTAGATTTGTCCTTGTCATTTAGGCAAGTGGGACATGTGTGATATTTCATCCTGCATATGAGAATGGCTATAAAGCCGAGATGCTTGTGTGAAGTGAATGAGTAGTAAAGCTGAATGGAGAAATTTCTAACAAAACGGTTGTCTATGCAGCGGGAATGCCGTGAGTTGAGTCCGCTTGTACCCGACAACAGACACAAGTGACAGACAAGTGGGATGCGGCGGAGACGCACGAGTAGAGTCCACGAACGCACGGAGACAGCGAGTTCGGGGACGATGTCACAGGCGAGTTTGAAGGGAGTATACGGGGCTCACTCCACAGCTATGGTGCTGACCATATGCCCCTCCACATCAGCAACCAGTGACACGTATTCGCTGAGGGTGACACGGTTGTCGGTCGGTCGGTACCGTTGGGCCTGCAGTGCTGTTCGGATGGAGTTTGTTTGGCTCAATGACTACATTTACATTTAAACTCAGTTATAGAGTTTCACACAAAGCACCTATTCCATAATAATCTTAACCAGTACGGAAAGTACAAATGCATAATTGCTGCTTGGTTCTGATTTATTGAAGCCACTATGTTTGCATACTAGTCTTTTAAAATATGGCTTCATGAAACAGTACCTTACCAGAACCTGCCACGGAAGAGGAAGAAATGAAAATATTAAGTTTACTTCTCTACAACAAATTAGTTTTCATTGTTAAAAATGGAGCCTTTCACTTCACAAAAAAGACACACACTGTAAATAATTTTTTTTGTTACTCGTAGACAGATATAACATTGCATGTACATTTTTAACGTGAAATTGTACAATATTAATTCCATATAAAGACATCTCTTGGAAACCGGTAATTTAACCTGGTGGCCGTTAGGTATTTCTCACATCTCATGCTAAATTGGCATCACAGTACAGTATCACTCACATGCAGAAAATTTAACGACTTGGAGTCAGATAAGACAGTGTCTAAGTGCTTCTGTCTTTGAAGTATTCCAGCGCTACGTGTATTATATTTTGCTTTTAAACTGTGGAAGTATTCACCATAAATTGCGAAGACTGCAAGCCCTAATCACAGGGTCATGAGCGTACAAAAAATTCCATCTCACAGAACCATCATAAAAAAGCGTAAGGAAGTTATTTAATTAAAATGAAAAGTCGACCAGTAAAGGTCGTTTGTGGGGTTGAAGGGACCAGGCTACAAAGGTAACAATGTCAACAGACATATTTTTTACCTCCTTGATTTACAGACTATATCGGCACTTCTTTAGACAGAGTTCAAAGCTTCTGCAGATATCTCAGCATCCTATCAATTCTATGCCCCTTTGGTCGTAAGCTAACGATAACTCCCCTTTCCCGGTGCGAGCGAATTTAAAAAAAGCAACTGAACGGCAGAAGCCCTGCAGATACAACAAGCGCTCTTTGCTTTGCGCTCTATACTGGATCAGCGGATAAATGTACGAGTATACTCAAAGCCAAACAGGTAATAAGTAAAAACGGACATTATAACAGACAGGAGTTTTTCTCGAGATGAAAATGGCCCGTGGTAGCATGAAGAAGAGAGAACCAAGTATAAATATTTTTTATTATCAACTAAAATGTACAACTCAATGTAATATTGCAGTCAGAATAAAGGAATAAAATCGCTGCCAGTTGTTCGTTTGCGTATATTCAGCAGCACTTGAAATAACAACGAAATGACAATGTAATAAAATACGGTCACTGAATAAACAGTCATATAACTGAAATGGTAAAGGAAAATTGCTAAAAATTTCCCGACTGTTTTAAAAATGTAGATATTCTCATGATATCAGAGCTACTCGTTACACTGTTTACTTGCAAATTATCTTTATAATATGTCGCTAGACCAGGGTTGACATAGCCTGGAAGGGCTAGAAACAAACATAAATAGAAAAACAATATTAAATTACAAAAATAAAACTCAAACAAAATTTCATTATTATATGCATTAAATAATTGCATTTGATTAAGGAAGTAGAATTTGGAATCGGATTTTTTCAAGGGAAATTAATTTGAAATTTAGCGATGTATTTTTTATAGATTTGCAGTTAGTTAATTAATATCAACATTTTGAATATGGCTGCACCTCAGCAACGGTTACAAAATAGCAGGTGAATGAGGTATTTAACCAGTTGCAATAAAATGATGGTTTTCAATTAAACTTTACCATGGTTTCAACGGAGCTAAACTCATCTCCTTTAGACGGACAAGAAACAAACTTCACATTAGCATACGGCCTTAACTTTTACAAATGGATGTACAGATCGTTGTCGACATATTTCACGTGGAGGTGTTAGATAGCTTTTACGTAGACAGTGACACCTCATTTACTTGTAATGCGATTTCTTCTAAAACGGAAATCAAAGGTAAAAACATCAATGACAACGCGCTCTGATAATTTCAGTATAAGTAAAACCATTGGTATGAAAAGAGACGGATAGTTTCTCGAAATTTTATGTTGTAGTCAACGGAGTCTGTTATTTTACACCAGAACAAAAATTTACTATGCGAAAATTTAGACCACAAAGAACAAAGAGGTTCCCGTTTGAGGCAATCAAGTAGATATACACTGGCTACTAGTAATCGGCATCAGGTTACCTTCCATTCGGTCTTGCCTTGATTAAAAACAACAGAAAACAATATTATATCACTGTGTCACCACAACTATGAGAGAACATAGAAACTGAAGGCTGCGGGAGTTGATCATGTTAACAAACCACTGTTGGCAGACGACTATTTATCTTTCGATATTCTGCCGCTATTGACATGTTCTTGAAACAGGAATTCAGTAACAGTCTTTCATGATTCTGCAATTTATCCAATCTGATAGATAAAAATTCGGAAAAGGATTTCCTACAGTAAGATAAAAACACACAGATCAGTTGGTAGATATAAACAACAGACTGTTCCGGGAAAATATGGATAAATTTAAATGCTTATAATGTAACCGGAGAAGATATGATTAGTGAAGGACTGAAAGAAGCGATGAATATTCAGACGACTTGCTGTGTGGTCAAAGGAAAGTACCATAAAAAGAATGTATGAACATACGTTAATATCAGAGTGCACGTAGCAACAGCGGGGAATGCAGTGCATTTTTTGAACAGTTAACGTTAGAAAGATCTGATGCGGATCACATAACGAAGAAAATAAAGCTTTCCGAAGGTAGTGAGTCCGAAATAGAATCTAAGAGACGAGAGCTGAAATGAAAGAAAGTGCTGTACCAAAGAGTTAGTGGCTGAAAATAGCAACAATTGCTAGTTTTGTTACAGGATGGACAAGGATAGAATGATTTAAAGATTATTGTAAGACCTACTCCTTATGAACCGTAAGTGAAAATCCCAAGAGTCTGCTTACCTCGTGTCTTCTATAAATGTCAAAAAATGGCTCTGAGAACTATGGAAAATGCTTCAAATGGCTTTAAACACTAAGGGACTTAACTTCAGAGGTCATCAGGCCCCTAAAACTTAGAACTACTTAAACCTAACTAACCTAAGGCATCACACACATCCATGCCCGAGGCAGGATTCGAACCTGCGACCGTAGCGGTCGCTAGGTTCCAGACTGTAGCGCCTAGAACCGCACTGCCACTCCGGCAGGCTCTATAAATGTCCCTATGTGGTTATCTTTTCCATTGGCCGTAGATTCTTAACCGAGAAACAGTAAACTTTAGGATGGTAACGAGGATCGCTGCTTTTATCTCGAATGATGGAGTCCAAGTATTTTGATTTAAAGCAGTGGTTCCCAACCTGGGGAATGCGACCTCCTGGTGGATGTTGGTGGGGAGGGGGGGGGGCTGAGAGATTTATAGGAGAGAGAGAGGGGTGGGGGAAGGGGCACTGACAGCTCAGAAGAAAGCAGAAACATGCGGTCATACAAGTCAAAAATTTTATGTTCTCTATACAGTTAAACAGTACAATTTTTTGTACAGTTGGCAGCATCAACTTTGCCTCGCGAATAATATGAATTTGAAACTAAAACGTAGAAATACCACAATAATGGATGCCAATGATGCCAAATGGGCCTTCTTGGGAAAGGCACAACTATGTAAGCATCGCATGGATGCTACCATTACTTACTTCTAGACATTCCCTCGGTTCAGTGAACTTCTACACCTTCAACAGTACGATGTCAACCAATGGAGAGCTATCATCAGTGAACACGTGGAACAGCTTAAGAGGGAATATCTTTATTTTCCTCATTTGTCTTCAGAAGACTAGCACAGTAAATTAGACTTCACAACTGATGTGCATGCACTTCCTGATGAAATACCACAGGATGCAATTAAATTGATAGGTAATTAGAGTGCTAAAGACAGTGTTAACAAACAGAAGAATTTTAGGCCAATTCCCTTTCTATTTATCCAGAAGTGACAAAGGGCGACTTAAAAGTCTACGTACAGTTCTCATCTACGTACCTATGTGAGACTAGATTTTCCACACTAGCCATCATAAAAGCAAAACACTGTAGTCGCCTGAACGTAGAGGGTGTCCTTGGATTTGCTTTAACTAGTTTGAAATCAAACATTCAGGGAGGTGCTTCAAGAAGAACAGGGTTTCAACCATCTTATTCATCATCATCATCATCATCATCATCATCATCATCATTTAAGACTGATTATGCCTTTCAGCGTTCAGTCTGGAGCATAGCCCCCTTATAAAATTCCTCCATGGTCCCCTAATCAGTGCTAACATTGGTGCCTCTTCTGATGTTAAACCTATTACTTCAAAATCATTCATAACCGAATCCAGGTACCTTCTCCTTGGTCTGCCCCGACCCCTTCTACCCTCTACTGCTGAACCCATGAGTCTCTTGGGTAACCTTGCTTCTCCCATGCGTGTAACATGACCCCACCATCTAAGCCTGTTCATCCTGACTGCTACATCTATAGAGTTCATTCCCAGTTTTTCTTTGATTTCCTCATTGTGGACACCCTCCTGCCATTGTTCCCATCTACTAGTACCTGCAATCATCCTAGCTACTTTCATATCCGTAACCTCAACCTTGTTGATAAGGTAACCAGAATCCACCCAGCTTTCGCTCCCATACAACAAAGTTGGTCGAAAGATTGAACGGTGCACAGATAACTTAGTCTTGGTACTGATTTCCTTCTTGCAGAAGAGAGTAGATCGTAGCTGAGCGCTCACTGCATTAGCTTTGCTACACCTCGCTTCCAGTTCTTTCACTATGTTGCCATCCTGTGAGAACATGCATCCTAAGTACTTGAAACTATCCACCTGTTCTAACTTTGTTCCTCCTATTTGGCACTCAATCCGTTTATATTTTTTGCCACTGACATTACTTTCGTTTTGGAGATGCTAATCTTCATACCATAGTCCTTACATTTCTAATATAGCTCTGAAATATTACTTTGCAAACTTTCAATCGAATCTGCCATCACAACTAAGTCATCCGCATATGCAAAACTGCTTATTTAGTGTTCACATATCTTGATCTCACCCAGCCAGTCTATTGTTTTCAACATATGATCCATAAATAATATGAACAACAGTGGAGACAGGTTGCAGCCTTGTCTTACCCCTGAAACTACTCTGAATCATGAACTCAATTTACCGTCAACTCTAACTGCTGCCTGACTATCCATGTAAATACCTTTAATTGCTTGCAAACGTTTGCCTCCTATTCCATAATCTCGTAGAACAGACAATAACTTCCTCCTAGGAACACGGTCATATGCCTTTTCTAGATCTATAAAGCGTAGATACAATTCCCTGTTCCATTCATAACACTTCTCCATTATTTGCCGTAAGCTAAAGATCTGGTCCTGACAACCTCTAAGAGGCCTAAATCCACACTGATTTTCAGCCAATTGCTCCTCAACTAATACTCGCACTTTCCTTTCAACAATACCTGAGAAGATTTTACCCACAACGCTGATTAAAGAAATACCTCTGTAGTTGTTACAATCTTTTCTGTTTCCATGTTTAAAGATTGGTGTGATTACTGCTTTTGTCGTCTGATGGAACCTGTCCCGACTCCCAGGCCATTTCAATTATCCCGTGTAGCCATTTAAGACCTGACGTTCCACTGTATTTGATGAGTTCCGACTTAATTTCATCCACCCCAGCTGCTTTATTGCACTGCAATCTATAGACCATTTTCTCCACTTCCTCAAATGTGATCCTATTTCCATCATCCCATTCTACCTCGAAATCTGAAACATTGCTGATCGTATTTTCACCTACATTGAGCAACTCTTCAAAATATTCCCTCCATCTGCCCAAGGCATCCACAGCATTCACCAGCAGTTTTCCTGATCTGTCCAAAATACTTGTCATTTCCTTCTTACCTCCCTTTCGAAGACTGCTAATTACACTCCAGAATGGTTTTCCAGCAGCTTGACCCATAGTCTCCAACCTATTTCCAAAGTCTTCCCAAGATTTCTTCTTGGATGCTGCAATTATCTGTTTGGCTTTGTTTCTTTCTTCAACATAACTTTCTCTGTCTACCTGAGTTCTAGTATGTAGCGATTTTTGATACGCCTTCTTTTTCCTTTTACAGGCTGCCTTGACTGTGTCATTCCACCAAGCTGTTTGCTTCATCCTACTTTTATACACTACTGTTCCAAGATATTCTTTAGCCACTTCTAGTACTGTGTCCCTGTACCTTGTCCATTCGTTTTCCAATGACTGTAATTGACTACATTCAACTAACCGGTACCTTTCTGAGTTCGCTGTTATGTACTTGTACCTGATTTCCTTATCCTGACGTTTCTCCACTCTTATCCTCCTACATATGGAACTGACCTCCTGCACTTTCAGCCTCACAATCTTAATTTCACTGCAGATTAAATAATGATCAGTGTCATCAAAGAATCCCGTGAATACACGTGTGTCCCTCATAGCCTTCCTGAATTCCTGATCTGTTATTATATAGTCAATGACAGATCTTGTTCCCCTGCCTTCCCAAGTATACCTGTGAATGTTCTATGTTTAAAAAAGGAGTTTGTGATTACTAAGCCTATACTGGCACAGAAATCCAAGAGTTGTTTCCCGTTACTATTGGCCTCCATATCCTCTCCAAATTTACCCATAACCTTTTCATACCCTTCTGTTCGATTTCCAATCCTGGCATTAAAATCTCCCATGAGCAGAACAATGTCCTTGTCCTTTACTCTAACAACTACATCAATGAGTGCCTCATAAAAACTATCCATTTTATCTTGATCCGTCCCTTCACAATGCGAATATACTGACACAATCCTAATTTTCTTGCTAGACACTGTCAAATCTATCCACATCAGTCGTTCGTTTACTCACCTTATTGCAACTACGCTGGGTTCCATTTCTTTCCTGATGTAAAGCCCTACACCGCATTGTGCTATTCCTGCTTTGACTCCTGACAGGTAAACCTTTTATTCTCCCACTTCCTCTTCTTTCTCACCCCTTACCCGAATGTCACTAACAGCTAAAACGTCCAGCCCCATCTTACTTGCAGCCTCTGCCAGCTCTACCTTCTTCTCAGAGTAGCCCCCATTGATATTAATAGCTCCCCATCTCATTACCATTTGTTTGCCAAGTCGTATCTTAGGAGTCCCTGGTTTGTCAGTTAGAGGTGGGACTCCGTCACCTCCAAAGGTCCGAGGCATTTTGCTCTGATTGTTGCCAGCATCATATTTAAAGTATCGGGGAAGCAGGTTGCTAGCCTTACTTGCCCCGAGTCCCATTGAGTTTTACCCCTAACGGTTGAGGGACTAACCGGTGGATTTGGTAGTCTTTGCCGTATGAGCACAAAGGTGACCACGACTCAGGATATGTCCGAGATGCCCAGCCTTTTTCCAAAGTAACTGGTATCCCGACTGTCGGGACCACTTACTTGGCCACTCATACGTTGCCCGTGGTTCATGAACTAGGACTTGACTACAGGAACCCCCACCAGGAAGCGTTATTGACGCTTTGAATTTTTCTTGTTACTTACATCACATAAAAAAGTTAGATGTGAAAAGTGTTATTCATTTGAAAACAATATCATTAAGTATTTAAGTAAACTATAAAGACATTGCAATTTAAGGTACCGAGTCCTTTGAAACACTATAGTTTCGTGTTACTCTGTCTTTGATAAATCTGTGTTACGAAAGTGTGCGTTGCAGATTACTGTGAAACAAAGTTTTTCGAAAGAAGCAAATAAATAAATAAACACAGGTGGCATAAGATATTCTTGAGTTAGCAAAGGGAGGCAGTAGGTAGGAAAGGTTGGCAACCGCTAATTTAAAGGAGGTGATGCCACATCGTTTTTGGTGTAATGAGAAAACACATTTCACACCTCAGCATATCGCTGATCGAGAGACACTGAGCTCAAGAACGCAACAGCTATACATAGTTCCGAGTACCATACTAATAGAAATACTAATTACAATTGTTTTTTCCTATAAAATCTTTCATCGTTACATTAAATATCATCCGAGGCAGTTTTTAACACTAAACTGTTCCTGATAGCAAGTTAACTGTAACTATTATACACTACTACCAGCTGAAAATAAATGCTTGCAACAGCATATTGCTTTTGATTCTGTAGGCGGAGTGCCCGTAGCGAACTCCTTTGCCCATGTAAACTATAGTTTGTGGGCTTCGGCTGTTATTGGTGATGTTTGGGACATTACCCCTACCCATCATAATAAGTTAGGAGTAGGGAATGGGGCTCTGAGCACAATTTTGATATCAAATTCATAGGCAAATTAATTAAATTGATCAATTAATAACCCCACCCCTGCATCCCTACCCCCTGACCTAGACACATCCCACCCCCAAGCCCCCCCTCATCCCCCCCCCCCCCCCCAGAAGACGTCATGTGTTTTCCTCAGCTGGCATATGCGTCCCTGACCACTCCCTCTCCCCCTCTCCCACCTACCCTTTGGCGGAAATTTCGAATTTTGGCAGATATTTCGAATTTTGACTGGAATTTCTTTATCTCAGGGCTGTGCTCATGTCCCACTGCATCTCTCACCTGGGAATTGGCTGGAAATAAAAAAAATGGCGATGCCCTTTATTTATTTTGGTTGGGAAACTGAAGTAAAGACCGGTCCTAATCATGCAACTATACCCACAGCGCTACACGAGGAGTGCTTAAAATCGCAAGGAGTGCCTAATATCGCAATACAGCTAAAAAATTGAGGATGGCATACAACTGATGTTACCCTGCTGGAAAAAAAAATCGCAATACTGCTCAAACTAGTTGCAGACATTCTCAAACTCTATCCTTCACCTACAGGCTGGCAGGAAAAAAAGTCTGGAGTGGAAGATACTATCTTTATTTTTTTGGTGGGATATATGGCTAATGACGAAGATGCTGGTATTGGACGGTGTATACCTGTCAGTATACAGCTGAGGACTGTATCTATCACTGTTTGACGTCAGAGTTCGCTACAGACGACTTCCCCATGCATCGTTTAACATTCACCCTGTAGCCCAGGTAATCGAAGCCAATTACACTATCACAGACGATGGAAGATGCTTCACTGTTCTAATTACACATCGGAATAGTAATGAAAACAAAAACAGCACTAGTAATCAATGGGTCATGATGCAACACATGTTTTCAGGAAAATCGTCGTCGTAGAAGACTGCAGAGGGGCGGCAGCTGAACGTGCATTCTCCTCTATGTATGGCCAGGAACTAGTGAAATTATAGGCACTCCTACCTCCCCTCATACCTCCCGCTCCCTCTCTTTTCCAAATGGTCAGCTGTTACCGCTCTGCACAGTTTCTTTGTGGCATACTGCCCTTCCACTGGCAAACAAATGACTCCTTGCGTGTTTGGAGGCGATAGTCCAGGCACTAGTTCTTTGCCACGATATTAAAGCCAACTAAACAATATGAGATAATGAGGACCGCCCCCATCACAACTTACTTGTTTGTCTAAAATGTGCCGGCCGGTGTGGCCGAGGGGTTCTAGGCGCTTCAGTCTGGAACCACGCGATCGCTACGGTCGCAGGTTCGAATCCTTCCTCGGGCATGGATGTGTGTGATGTCCTTAAGTTAGGTTTAAGTAGTTCTAAGTTCTAGGGGACTGATGACCTCAGATGTTAAGTCCCATAGTGCTCAGAGCCATTTGAACCATTTTTGTCTAAAATGTTGCGGCCCTGCACTGCCTCACACACCATCCCCTGGTCAGGTTGCAGCTTTGTCGGTGTGCGCACAGAGTAGGCATGCTCCCAATGCCAGCTGTTCTGCGAGGAGCACGCTTTTATTTAACGGAATTGCATCTCTTACAAGCGAACATCTATTAAAAAGGAAAACACAACGCAACGATAATGAATGTCCTCTTTCCACGAAAATAGGCCAGTCCCTATAGTTTTATGAGCGAAAGCGGTAGAGTTTTTACGTACGACTGTTTCATACAATTGGCATCTCATTATATTGTGACATCCAATGAAGTGAAAAAAAAGCCCTGCAGCAGTGCCAACGATAACCGATAACGAGACTGCAGAGGTCAGTGCTATTACACCTGTGAGATCTATTAACTTACCTCACATCTCCAATAGATATCAACAAAAAAACTTCCACTATTTAGCTGCGAAAATTGCTGATCACTGCAGAATGTCCTCGTTATTTCGAAACCGTCATCGGAGTAAAGAAAAAGCAAAGAAAAAACACCTATTTTAAGCAATTTCTTTCAGTTTGATGGACAAATTACACAACCTGAATGCGTCTCTCACATTTTAGTCAGTGTCTGTACATAAACTGTCATGCCTGTACGTATTATAAACATTTCAGACATGTGAAGTAACATTACATTTCACACCATTTTCTCACATGTTGGAAAAAAAACATAATCATTTTACGTTTGACAGCAACAAGCTATAATCCAAGAGGATGTTGATGTTCTGTAAACTGTGGCAGGTCTCGTTTTACCAATGTGATGCTGTATCAGACTGGTGTTTACGGGAGCAACGGTGAGAGCCTGTCTTGTAATAGTATCTCCTATAAGATTTTACCGCATCTCTGTCTTCCGTTCCATGAAAACCAAATGCGTCTGTGTGCTTACATTTGACATTTTTGCTCCAAACTTCGCGTGGTCTAGGGTTATCGTCTTTGATCAGTAATCAAAACATCCTCGGTCCCAAATTCGAATACAGTCGCTGCTTAAATTTTGATTAATAATCAGCAGTGGCGGCCGAAGACTTCGGCATAAAAAGTCACCCTCATTCTGCCAACGCCTTGTCAAAGAGGGCGGAGGAGCGGACAGAGGTTGAGGGCACTCTCTTCTCGGAGGGGTGGGAAACTGCCCCTAAAGGCGGAAGAATCAGCCATGATCAACGGCAAGCGGTTGCAGAAGGCAATGGAAGCCCCCGCCTTAACAGGACATGCGGCCTGTAATTGAAAAAAGTATCATGGTGATCATTCCATTGGCAAAAGATTCCGGAATACTCCCCCATTCAGATCTCTGGGAGGAGACTGCAAAGGGGAAGGTGACCATGAGAAATAGATTGAATAATCAATGAAAGAATAACGTTCCACGAGTCGGGGCATGGAATGTCAGAAGCTTGTTCATGGTAGGGAAACTAGAAAATCTGAAAATGGAAATGCAAAGGCTCAGTCTAGATATAGTAGAGGTCAGTGAAATGAAATGGAAAGAAGGCAAGGATTTCTGGTCAGATGAGTATAGTGTAATGTCAACAGCAGCAGAAAATGGTATAACGGAAGTAGAATTCGTCATGAATAGGAAGGGAGAGTGTATTACTGAGAATATTTCAGTAATAGATTTGTTCTTATCAGAATCGACAGCAAACCAACACCGACAACGATAGTTCAAGCATACGTGCCGTCGTCACAAGCTGAAGATGGAGAGATACAGGAAGTATGTGAGGGTATTGAAAGCATAATGTAGTACATAAAGTGAGATGAAAATCTTATAGTCATGGGGCATTGGAATGCAGTTCTAGGGGAAGGAGTAGAAGAAAAGGTTACTGAAGAGTATGGGCTTGGGACACGGAACGAGAGAGGAGAAAGTCTGATTGAGTTCTGTAATAAATTTCAATAAGTAATAGTGAATACTCTGTTCAAGAATCACAAGAGGAGGAGGTGTACTTGGAAAAGGCCGGTGATTCGGGAATATTTCAGTTAGATTACATCATGGTCAGGCAGAGACTTCGAAATTAGGTACTGGATTGAAAGGCATACCCGGAAACAGATATAGACTCAGATCTCAATGTAGTAGTGATGAAGAGTATGCTGAAGTTTAAGACATCAGTAAGGAAGAATCGATACGCAAAGAAGTGGGATACAGAAGTACTAAGGGATGACGAGATACGGTTGAAGTTCTCTAAGGCTATAGGTACAGCAATAAGGAATAATTCAGGAGGCAGTACAGTTGAAGAGGAGTGGACATCTCTAAAAATGGCAGTCACAGAAGTTAAGAGTGTAACTGGAGTTACACTGTTAAATGCAGAGGAGAGACTGGATAGGTGGAAAAAATACGCCGAAAGGCTATATGAGGGGGAAGATTTAGCTGATGTGATAGAAGAAGAGATAGGAATCGATTTAGAAGAGATGGGGGATCCAGTATTAGAAACAGACTTTAAAAGAGCTTTGGAGGACTTAAGATAAAATAAGGCACATGGGATAGATAACATTCCACCAGAATTTCTAAAATCATTGAGGGAAGTGTAAAAAAAAAAAAAAAAAAAAAACGACTATTCGCGTTGGTGTGTACAATGTATGAGTTTGGCGACATACCATCTGAATTTCGAGAAAATATCATCCACACAATTCCAAAGACTGCAAGAGTGGATAAGTGCGAGAATTGTCGCACAATCAGCTTGACAGCTCATGCACCCAAGTTTGCTGAATAATGTACAGAAGAAGAAATTAACGTTGAGGATGTGCTAGACGACGATAAATTTGGCTTTAGAAAAGGCAAAGGCACGACAGAGGCAATTCTAACGTTGCGGTTGATAATGGAAGCAAGACTAAAGAAAAATCAAGACACATTCATAGGATTTGTCGATCTGGAAAAAGCGTTCGACAATGTAAAATGATGCAAAATATTCGAAATTCTGAGAAAAATAGAAGTACGCTATAGGGAGAGACGGTTAATATACAATATATACCAGAATCAAGAGGGAATATTAGGAGTGAATGATCAAGAACGAAGTACTCGGATTAAAAAGGGTGTAAGACAGGGATGCACTCTTTCGCTCCTACTGTTCAATCTGTACATCGAAGAAGCAATGATAGAAATAAAAGAAAGGTTCATGGATGGAATTAAAATTCAAGGCGGAAAGATATCAATGATACGATTCGCTGTTGACATTGCTAACCTGAGTGTAAGTGAAGAAGAATTGCATGATCTGCTTAATGGAATGAACATTTTAATGAGTACAGAATATGGATTGAGAGTAAATCGAAAAAAGACAAAATAAACGAGTAGCAGCAGAAATTAGAACAGCAAGAAACTTAGCATCAGGATTGATGGTCACGAAGTAGATGAAGTTAAGGAATTCTGCCACCTAGGCAGTGAAGTAACAAACGACAGACAGAGCAAGGAGGACATCAAATGCCGACTAGAAATGGCAAAAAGGCATTCCTGGCCAAGAGAGGTCTACTAGTATAAAACATAGGCCTTAATTTGAGGAAGAAATTTCTGAGAGTTTACATCTGGAGTACAGCATTGTATGGTAGTGAAACATGGACTGTGAGAAAACTGGACCAGAAGAGTATTGAACCATTTGAGATGTTGTGCTGCAAACGAATGTTTAAAATTAGGTGGACTGATAGAGTTAGGAATGAGAAGGTTCTACGCAGAATCGGAGATGAAAGGAATGTGTGGAAAATACTGATAAGGAGAAGGGGCAGGATGATAGGACATCTGTTAATACATGAGGGAATGACTTCCATGGTACTAGAGGGAGCTGTAGAGGGCAAAAACTGTACAGGAAGACAGAGATTAGAATACATTCATCAAAAAATTGAGGACGTAGGTTGCAAATGCTTCTCTGAGGTGAAGAGGTCAGCACAGGAGAGGAATTTGTGGCAGGCCGCATCATAGCAGTCAGAAGACTGATAACCCTCAGAAAATAAACTCCCCTCTATCGACCCATCTGTAAAGCTTCTGTCGTACAGAAAATAATCATTTCCAAAAGCAGCAGGTTCTTGGGTTCAAGTTTTGTAAGCCATTTGATGATCACATCATGTTTCACACAACCTGCTCACCTGTCGGGAAAAACACTGTCATTTCTAGGTTCCACAACGAGCTATAATTCAAGTGGTATCAGCTTTATAATTAGGGGATATTAAGTATGAAATAAGATGGATGCAGCAGGGCGTGGGTGGCACCTCAAATACTTGTGTCGTTTTTCATCACTCCATTTCCTAGTGAGACATAGCCGCATCCTTCAAAACCGCTACCACCACTATTACTACTACTTCTACTACTACTACTACTACTGTTAGTTCTACTATTACTACTACTACTAAAACTAATATGCATGGCTCATGCAGAAAATGTGATTGAGGGTACATATATTCCCGACTTAAAAATACATATACAATCCTTTAATTTCCTCTGGATCACGAGGTCCCAGCTTCGATTCCCTGCCGGATTGGGCATTTTTTCTGACTGGGGACTGGGTGTTTGTGTTGTCCTCATCATTTCATCATCATCATCATTCGCTGCCAACAGATTGTTTTCGTAATCGGAGGAGAAAACCGGTGCTTGAAATTTCATGAGAAGATGCCTTTGTTTTAATGATTGCCACTCCAATTCACGTATCATGTCTGTGGCACTATCTCCCCTATTTCGCGATAATAAAAAACAAACTGCTATTCTTGGAACTTTCTCGATGTCATCCATCAGCCCCACCTGATGTGGATCCCACACCGCATTAGGGCGGAAAAGCGTAGTGTAAGCAGTCTCTTTGGTAGACCTGTTGCACCTTCTACACGTTCTGGAAATGAATCGCAGTCTTTGGTTTGCTCTACCCGCAACATTACCTAAGTGATCGTTCCAGTTTACGTTATTTGTAACTGTAATCCCTAAGTATTTAGTTGAACTTACAGCCTTAGGATTTGTGTGACTTATCGGGTAATCGAAATTTAGCAGATTTATTTTAGTACTCATGTGAATAGCTTCAACTTTTCTATATTCAGGGTCAGTTGCAGCTTTTCGCACCATACAGATATCTTATCTAAATCATTTTGGAATTCTTTTTGGTCATCTGATGACTTTACAAGGCGGTAAATAACAGTATCATCTCCAAACAATCTAAGACGGCTACTCAGATTCCCTTTGGGTTTTCTACCAGATTCCATGACAGAGTTTTGTTGTGGAAATTATTAAAAGCATCTCGCATTGAAGAACGCGCTACATTTCGAACTTTTTCACAGTTTTCCAATTTTGGAGATGCCGCTTTTCTTTAAATTTGGGTCCGCAGCTCGTGGTCGTGCGGTAGCGTTCTCGCTTCTCGCGCCCGGGTTCCCGGGTTCGATTCCCGGCGGGGTCAGAGATTTTCTCTGCCTCATGATGAGGGTCAGCGATTTTCTCTGCCGCGTGATGACTGGGTGATGTCCTTATGTTAGTTAGGTTTAAGTAGTTCTAAGTTCTAGGGGACTGATGACCATAGATGTTAAGTCCCATAGTCCTCAGAGCCATTTGAACAATTTTTTAAATTTGGAAATATTTTTTCGTTGCTTCTGCAACGGTGATATGCCCTGTTTTGTGTACCGGGGGGGGGGGGGGGGGGGGGGAATCAGTACCATCACTTATTAATTTATGTGGTATGTATCTCTCAATTGCCGTCGATACTACTTCTTTGGAACCATTCCACGTATTTCCTACGCTTATATGATCAGATCGGAAGGAGTGGAGACTGTCTCTTACAAAGGCGTTTAAGAGCATTTTTATCAGCTCTTTTAAATAGACGTACTTTGCATTTCTTTTGGATGGTTGTGGGTGTTACGGCTATTCAGCCTAGCAGCAACTGCCTTGCGGTCACTATCCCTGTATTCGTCACGATACTCCCTATTTTTATTCCAGCATATCGAGGGTAGACTGAGGCCACCACAGACTATAATTCTATGAGTGCGGTACCTATTTGAAAAGAGACTCAGGTTTCCTTTGAACTGATTAGCAACTCTATCTTCTGAGACGGGGCTGTCGGTAAAACGATCCAATAAATAGTTTCGTCCGATTGCCAAGTATAACCTCTACCCATACTATTTCACTCTAACTATCTACTTCAATTTCGCTACAAGGCAAACTACCTCTGACAGCAATAAATACTCCACCACCAACTGAATTTAATCTATCCTTTCTCAACACTGTTAGGTCGTTTGAAAAAATTTCGGCTGAACATATTTCCGGCTTTATCCAGCTTTCCGTACTTATAACTATTTGAGCTTCAATTCCCACCAAAATTCGAAATTCCCGCCAATGTGGTAGGTTGGGACGGGGAATGGGTTGGGAGGGGGAGGTGCAGGATTCGGGGACCCACATGCTTCCTGAGGAAGCCACAAGACGTCACCTGGGGGTGGGGATGAGGTTGTGATGTTTGATTAATTGATTAATTGAATTAATTTGCATATCAGTTCGATATTAAAATTATCCTCAGAGCTTCATCTCCATACTGCGTACGTTTTTAACACAACCATCTTATCGCACTTCGAAATATTGGTAAGACTACTACTTTCAGCAAGGTCAGCTAATTATTTAAAAGCGTTAATTAATTATTCTTAATTTTTAACTTTATCCAGCTTGCCAACAACTTCGTGTGATCTTCACGCACAACTTTGGTCTGAACAATACTAGCTTAAGAAAGTGAACAATGATTTAAAAAGGGTACAATGTTAACAAAGAATTTCTATAAAAATTAAACAGTAGATATGCTAATGCTTGGCCCAGGGAAGCTGGGTGGTCTTTCTCTCAGTTCTGAGCAAGTGAACGAAGTTAATTAGCTGACAATAATCATTCCGACAAACTAGCTATGCAGTGCTGCAAAGTTACCTCAAACTGCAAAAAAAGAAATAGTTATTCAAAATTTATATTCTTTTCGCCTTTCAACATTTACCTCTTATTCATATTTGTTATTCTTTACAATACATCTTTCTTCATCAAACAAATACAATCACAAGTCAACACAACACTGGGGTGTGTGAGTAGACGACCTTCTAATGGTAAGCCCCTGGAAACAGTATAACAGTATAAAAAGCCTAATCAGTTCGAAAAGCACAATCAGGGAGGCTATTTGATGTGCAAAATGAACTGCAGAAAAAGTGGTCACCCTTATGGCCTCTTGATTAACTAATCGGGCTCTCAGTCTGAATCCTATAATTGAAATGGTAAAGCATGCATAGACTGAAGGATGAATGCATTGTACTAATTATTGAGGAGTGCACCGATATCATCTGCCTTCAAGAGCTCCATATAATGAGCTGAATCACAGGGCAAGAATTGCGGGGTACAAGATAGCAACCTATGCCTAGTTTAGCACCTATGGTTGCGCAATCTACGTAAAAGATAATCTGACTCAAATTCGTGCAGTTTGTACTGAACATGGCCTGGAAACCGTAAAACTTCAACTTCAAAATGTAAAAGTAGTTTCGTTACACAAGTCTCCTAATGTAAGAGGGACCAGTAACATCATCACCACTGCGCCTCACCCTGTTGTATGCATAGGTGACTTCACCAGTCACAATACCTCCTGAGGATATGCATCTAACAACAGGGATGATGGGACAGTGATGGAATGGGCAGAAACTAACAACCTGTATCTACTACATGATACCAAAGACAGTAAAACTTTCCGCTTGAAGAGGTAGTAGAAAGAAAACAACCTAGATCTCTGTTTTGTCAGTAGAGACGAATTTGACAGCCCAATTGCTGTAAAGTTCTGAACAGTTTCCCCAACAGTCAGTATAAGCCTGCTGATCATTAAAACGGCCAAACTAAAACCATGGATTTTAGAAAAGTAAACGGGGACATGTTCCTTAAAGAGATCGAAATGAACATTCAAAATGTTCTTTCTACTGTAGGCAACTACATGACATTTGTAGCCATCCTGAAAGGGGCAGCTCAGAAGAATATTCTTTCGGGTTTTTATACGGATTATATACCAGGTTGGTCGAGGGATACGGAAGTACTGCTAAAGACATATGAAGAAACTGAAGTTCTCCTCACTGGAAAACAAATAATAGAATTATTAAATTCCACCAAGGCACGGAGATGGAAACAGGCTACAGAAAAATTAAACTTTACACACTCCAGTAGGAAGGGATGGAGCCTCCTCAGGCGTTTGGTCGCTGCTGCTCCCTCACTGGGGGGAGACAGATCACATAAGCCCCAACGAAATTCCTGATCGCCTTGTGGAAATTTCAAAATCTTCATCTTCAGACAAGACGTTCACCTGGAAAATAAAAAAGGCAGTAACTATAACAGCTCGTTCACCCCCATACGATTCCCAATGGTCATGGGCGTTCTCAACAGAAGACCTAAATTCAGCTCCGAAGCAAATGAAACTCAGGAAGGCGCCTGGCCAGGATGGTGTGTTCTTGAAAAACCGAGATGGGTATGCCAAACGGTGGTTGCTGAATTTCTACAATGAGATCCTCCAGACTGGTGACATTACCAATGATTTTAGGAAATACAAAATCCTTTCTCTTTTCAAACCAGGAAAGCCATTAGATAGTCCATCGAGCTATCTATCCATCGCATTGCTAAGAATGAGCTATAAACTTCTGGAGAGATTATTGTATAACAGAATTTCCCCCAAGATCGATAATTTAATCATTCCAGATCAGACTGATTTTAGAACTGGCCGATGCTGTCCTGACCTATTTCTGGCACTAATCTCATTTATAGAATCTGGTTTTCAAATTGGACTTAAAACCACAAGCATATTTATAGATTTATCTTTGGCATGTGAGACGGACTCGAAGTGGGGGATGATATACGAACTACAACAAGCAATTACATGTAAAAGATCACCAGATTAATCCAGAATATACTCGGTAATAGAAGAATTACAGTACATTTTAATGAAAAATCCAGTTCTACCCGCACTCTCAAAAATAGTCTACCTCAGCGGTCCGTCCTTGTCCCACTTCTTTTAAAAAAATATAAAAATGATGTACCATATACAGCATCTATGAAATTTATCTATGCTGACGATATGGCACTGGCAACCCAACATTAAACATTGTTGGAAGGAAGTGACCAACTAACAGAAGACCTAGAAATATAGGATAAATACTGCATAAAATAGTGCCTCAAACCTAATACTAAAAAATGAGAAGTAAGTGCTTTCCATCTTAGCAACAAGTTGGCTCAGAAGAAACGTGATGTGTACTTTGGCACAGAAAGAGTATGGCACAACACCTGCTCCACATACCTAGGAGTCACTCTGCACAGATCACTGACATGTAAGCAACATCTGACAAAAACTGCCCATGAAATAAAGTCTAGGAACGAAATCCTCAGCTAAATAGCTCGAATCTCTTGGGGCGCAACTAGGAACATATTGAGAAGAGGGCCTTAACCTACTCTGCCGCAGAATACTGCATCCCGGTGTGGTATAGCAACCATCATACCATCAAAGTCGATGTCCAGCTACACGAAGCAATGAGAATCGTAATAGACCCATCGAAATCCACTCCCATTGTGTGGCTTCCGATTCTAGCCAGTATCATATCTCTTCAACTTCGCAGAACGGCCACGGATCGAAAGGAGTAGTTAAAAGTAAGTAGTCAGGAAAATTATCACCCCCTCCAGAAAACGTTACACCCTCCCCAACAAACCGTCTTAGGTCTCGTCGCCTTATCCAGAGAGACACCAATTTGGAGGACAACTATGACATTATTGCCAAATGGACTGAGCATGCTACCAACAATAAAGTAATTAGAAGCTTGGACATTATCTCACAAGCAGCCGACAGGACTCTGGGAATGTATTTAACCCATCAAATATGGACCCGCCTGAACCGATTTAGGGGAGGTACTGGTAGATGTCGAAACATGTCGTTCAAATGGGGCTTTGAAAACTCACTAGAGTGCAGTTGGGAACGGCGAATCACACATGGACCACATCCTAAATGAGTGTCCTGGTAGGTCATGTAAGTTGATGGGACGCAGCGATAAAATAAAATAATGACCCCGAAATGGAACAGTCGGCACTGTTGGACTGAAAGAAGGATGAAAGTGACCGGCACGGCGCCGGCGAACGTTAATGAAAAGGTGGGGGACAGGGTAAGGAGTGAAATGACGACGAAGAGTTTTTGCGAAAATGAAAAGGAAATGGCTCTGAGCACTATGGGACTTAACATCTGAGGTCATCAGTCCCCTAGAAATTAGAACTACTTAAACCTAAGGACATCACACCCATCCATGCCCGATGCAGGATTCGAACCTGCGACCGTAGCAATCGCGCGGTTCCGGACTGAAGCGCCTAGAACCTGACGGCCACCGCGACAGGAAATAAGGATCATGGAGGTGACAGTGGGCAGGTGAGTGGTCTATCCATCATCCTAAAGAGAAAAGGATGATTACAGGCTGACACAGGTTTCGAACTGTAATTAATAGTGTTAACACAGTTTTATGGGATTCTGCCATATATCCCCCAACTAGATCATTTACGTCAGGGCCAAAAGCAGCAAGAACGGTTAAACATGTTCGATCACAGGATCTAGGGATAATGTTAACCGTCGCACCTTGGACAGTGATGTCGCTGAAGCGATACGAGCACTCAAAGACTGCCCGATGCTAAAGAACAAACACGGACTAAGGTACTTTTGTAAGCGCGGAATTAGGGACAGTCATTCGAGACGCCCCTTTGTAACGAAGCGTGCGTGAGCCCCGTAAGCGAGCCGTGAGAGAAAGCAGTGTTCAAAGGGGTGCGAGGCCGCCGATCCGTGCAAGCGGAGCGCGCTGCCGGCTGCTGGTCTCTGGCTGCTGTGGCGGCGCCGGCGCACGTTAATGAAAACACATTCCGTCCGGCAGCGGCGGTCAAAGCGCGGCGCGGCTGCCGCAGTCCGGCTCGCACCAGAACCACATCCGCGGTCCAAACGATTTATTTCAATCTGACCGTTGGCACTATTACCTGACAGTGGGTTACCGTGCTGGCTCAAACAAAAAATTGACTATCTAGTCGCAATTATACCAGAAACAATAAACAGTTATCAGCTGTTGCTTTGTCATACTAAGGGTATTTCACCAATCGATAGCAGGAAACAGGCAGATACGACGCGGACACCGGGACTTGGTCTAGATCCAGCGACCAGCAGAAAGCTCTTCTTTCTTGCATGCGACAAACACGATGCATTCTATTCGTCTTTAGGACGAAAGAGACATAGGTGTGGGAAGAGAGGTTAGGATTTAGTGTGCCGACAACGGAAAGGTCTTTAGAGACAGCGTAGCCTACTACGGATTTAAATTATGGCCAAGAGTTTGGCGCTACGATAACACGTTCTGAAATAATGCGGACAAACGGCCGTGTGCACAAACCTCGATTAAAAGTTAACTTCGCTAAAGTTTGCATTTATCCGTGTTCAACGCAAAATTCTGGTGCACTCAGCTCGATCAAAGTTAAACTAGGGAGTTGACCACGGTTAAATTTGAGCCGCGAGGGATTAGCCGAGCGGTCTGAGGCGCTGCAGTCATGGACTGTGCGGCTGGTCCCTGCGGAGGTTCATGTCCTCCCTCGGGCATGGGTGTGTGTGTGTTTGTCCTTAGGATAATTTAGGTTAAGTAGTGTGTAAGCTTAGGGACTGATTACCTTAGCAGTTAAGTCCCATAAGTTTTCACACACATTTAAACATATTATATTGATGTTGTTAAATTTGACTGAGGGCTCACGCCCAGTTTTAGCTAGATGACCAGGGTTTTATAAGTGTATGGCATTAAGATACTCGTGCGTTTCGGTATATTGTAACCGCTTAGTTAAGCGCCCCACACAGACTCAAAGCGTCATGTACCGTGCCATTTATGTAAGATGAACCCAGAGCGTTTGGTAATATATGAATCATACTTACCAGAAGTAAAATTAAATTGTGGCTTCACATGGGGCTGCATTGTCTGTTTTTCTCCAACAAGAGTACTCGACTAGAGGAGTTTTATATATTTTTTACATTCATTGTACGTGGAGTTAACAACTTAAATACCCGTCACCCAAAGAAATTCGATGCAAATTCTCGATAAAGTCGACTTGTTATAGTCCGTGAGACGAGCGATTGGTACTGACAGTTCCGGCGGGCAGACGGCGCTGTTGCCGAACGTGGCTCACAGCACGCGGCGCCCTGTCTGCTACACGCATTCTCTAGCAGCAGAAATAAAAGCGAGACAAAATACAAGTCGTATTGGTGCGCGTGAATTTATTTAAAGTTGATGCTTGAAATATATTAACCCGAAAACTGATAAGAGCTATTTAGTACAAGTATCTAAGATGCTGAAACATAATAAAGTTATTTGTTAAACTTCACAACTGAAATGAAAACTATTTTCGCAAGTTGTTGAAGATTAGCAGTTTTGGTTTCCATTGTTAAGTATTAGCATTATTAATTTGTTCTACTACAAGCTACAGAATAATTGGTCAGTGTTTTAAGAGTTATAATCTGAAGAAAGTACTCACAATATGATGATCTGGTTGTAGATCGATAGCAAACTCCCTCCTTACATTCCTGAATACGTTGTAGTTACTGTAATGGAAAAACACCACTCACATCACTGTCAGAATCTGATTTGACATCGTCTTCCTCAGCACTACTCGAACTATCACTGCTCTCTCCCAGATGTATAATTAAACTTTCGATGCATTCTTCCACAACCCCTTCGGTTTTGGCCGTCTCTCTGATGGCACTTGCCGTGCTGTTTACAATTTTAGCCCACGTCTCGCTTGTCACTTTATTGATAGCTGCTGGAAGGAGAGTTTCCACTTCAGAGATCGTGAATTTTTTATTGTTTGCAGCAATGTAATTTTTCATCTGCGCCCACACTCCTTCAATTGCATTGAAGTGACAGTGGTATGGAGGAAGCCGAACGATTTCATGCCCGTGCCTTTTAGCAATCTCGTCAGTTGGAAATTGGGGTTTCTTTTGTGCCACAATTTCGAGCAATTCCGCCTTCCTTAAATCTTCTCTGAAATCTACTTTTCGCCGTTTCAACCACTGAATGATATCGTCTTTTTTTGTTGCCAAGGTTGGTGCCTTATCGTGAACAACGGAATGATAAGGCGCATCGTCCATAACAATCACTGATGGACTTGTCAGATTCGTCATAAGCGATGTCTCGAACCATTCTTGAAATACTACACTGTTCATTTCTTCATGGTAATCTCCCGTCTTTTTTGACCGAAACATTTTCAAGCAGTTTGGCACAAAACCTTTCGATGTTCCTGCATGTAAGACAATAATGCGCCCTCCTTTGCCAACAGGCACTGCCATTGTCCCCTCGGGCGTTCCATCATGCCAGCCTCTACGTAAAGAATGGCTGGCATTGACTCAAGTTTCATCAAACCACACTATACTTTGGAATTCCACACCCATGATCCTGCGCAGAAATCTGCACTGCCATTCAACTACATCTGTTCTTTCCATTAATATTTTGCGTCCGTTAAACAGTGAATAGCTGAAGCCTATGTCTTTCAACGCTGTACGCAATGAAAATTTGCTCCCTTTAAAAAGATCGTCTTTCTGAAGCGACACCAGTAATTTAGATAGAGTGGGATGTTCCCTTCTCTTATCATAGCTGTATATATGACGACGAATAGCGTCTTTCTGAAAATCGTCCAAAGCTGTCACCTGCTTATTTCTCGGTCGCTTCTTTCCTGGTGTGTGCAGCTTTGTTGTGGCACTCTCGTCACAATCTACACTATACTGTTCTTTCCCTATCTTTACAACAGTATTCTTACTTATTTTCAATGCTGCTGCAGTTCTCTTCACAACCTGAACTTTCCCAAAGTAATCCCTCACAGAGCACACGAATTCACGGGCCTGCGCACTTTTCTTCCTCCGTTTCACTTCTTGTGTTGGGCTGGTACTACCCGCCGCACTAGACATTGTTTACAACGAAACATAAACAAAGAAACACTAAAAACAACAAAAACGAAATAAACTGCGAATTCAACTTCAGACAAACGTCGAACGACCGCAGCGCCTGCACGCGAGACACTGGTAAATTTCATAAGCGCGCGCGACCGGGTTTCAGAGCGGCAACGTGGCCCTTGCTACCCGCTCAAAGTCAGGCCGTCATCGGCTGCCTGCCTGCGGTCGCTAGGCAACGGAAAGACGCTACCGAGCTGTCAATACCAAAGACTCGTCTCCCAGACTGTAGTTTGCCACACATGTTTAACATGCTAAAATACCTCTGAAGTTTTCAGACGAAGAGTGTGGTTCTCTGGTAGTGTGCCTTCTCGCAGCGTTGGGGGCCTGAATTCAATTCTAAGTGCACTGAAATTTTTTAACTAGGTTCATCTTCTGTGAGCATTCACGTGAATCGTAAATTGCAGAAAGACGAAAATATAATCTGTAGTTTTTTAACTACACAATATTGAAACTTCCTGGCAGATTAAAACTGTGTGCCCGACCGAGACTCGAACTCGGGACCTTTGCATCTCGCGGGCAAGTGCTCTACCATCTGAGCTACCGAAGCACGACCCACGCGCGGTACTCACAGCTTTACTTCTGCCAGTATCTCGTCTCCTACCTTCCAAACTTTACAGAAGCTCTCCTGCGAACCTTGCAGAACTAGCACCCCTGAAAGAAAGGATATACAATATTGATTAATAATCTCTTATAAAATATCAGTAATTCAGAATTTTTGTTAGAAATGGAATTGGAATTTTTTTGTGTAGTATACAGTTAGAAATAAGAAGACGTAAATTTTTCATAAGAATGATAAATAGATGTGTTTATCAGCATAGGCCTACATTTGATGAATTTTTATATTTAAATGACATAGGTATTCGACATGAAGGAAAAGAAACTAAAAAAATGACTGAAACGAGACATTATACACTTCTTCTTTTATATTGCAGCAAACAGTTATTTTATTTCCAAGAGTTGATGCATTCACACCGACCATTTCTAGAAGTATATCCGTCTCCTACTTCGAAAACTTAGGTGTTCTTCTCTTTTCCATTTTGCCAAACATAACGAACGGACTAGTAACGAGGTATTACGCGCACTTTACAGCTTCAGTTAAAACTTCCGGGCTGAGAGGCTGTGGTCGATGTACAAAACTGCTTCTCAACGTTTCGTCTGCAACTGGAGAGACATCTTCCGAGGTAAAACTGCAAGGGCCACTAAGGCTTGGGGGTTCTCTCATTTATACTACTCGTATTATAGCGCACCGAGGGCACCACCATACGTCATGCCGTCATTATTCTCGATGAAGGAAACACAATTGTCATTTTGTTGGCGATATCCATGTTTTATTTAATTCCAAGCCTTCTTTTATTTCTACTGAAATCATTATGGTGTTCATGAATGTCTAATGGTTGTCTATACTTGTGTGCATGATAATTCGATTTCCTTGCTAAAACACTCGTCCCACGGTCACCATCCTAAAAACTACCGCCATGGTCGATTTTTCGGTGTGTCCCAGACGACAGTTCCTTTTGTGTTCGGCTAAGCGGATGTAACATTTATTTTCGTAGTTCCAATATATACTTGTTCGCAACTGTCCGGAGTTTTATATACGTGTTTCTAGGGAGTGCAGAGCATCTTTTGCGGTTCTTAAATATTCATTCCTCTTCTGATGATACTACAGACCTTTTCGACCCCATACTTGGCCAAAACTTTCCCGATGCGATCCCTAATATTATTAATGAACGTAAGAAAGACTTCTCCAGATAGCGGCCGTTGTTTCTCAATACCTCCAGCTTCCTCTCTTCTTTGATGGAATGTCTGATCAATCTAATTACTAGCATACGCATTTTTCTTGTAGGTCGACCGTAAGTGACTTAATTCACCTGCAAATAAACCGGCTCGTAGATTTTGTTGGCACTGTCCACCAAGATTTTAATGACACCTCTTTTTTTTCTTTAGGGTGATGGTTCGATACCTTGTGGAGGTATCGATCAGCGTGTGTGTCCTTTCTGTGTACCTTATGGCCCAGAGTCCCGTCCATCTGTTTAATTAGAGATGCATCCAGAAAATAAACTTAGTCATTACTCCATTTCTCCATCATGAATTGTATCTTTCGGTTAATACCACTGAGATGCACCAAGAATATATCCAGCTCTTCTTCACCTTGAGACCACACTACAAAGATATCGTCCAAATAGCGGTACCACTCAGCTGGTCTTTTACTGGCCGTCTGCAGCGTCCACTGTTCGAAGAACTCGATAAATAAACTGCCAACAGCTGGACGAAGCTGCCCATAGCCATCCCGTCGATTTATTCGTAATATTCACTGTTGTTCAGGAAATAAGTTGTGGTAAGGCAGTGTTTAAATAAAGTCATTATGTCAGTCGGAAAAATTCCTGCTGTGTATGAAAAGGCTTCGTTTACAGAAACTGTTAAACACTACACCAGAGCTGACAAGAACATCAAATGAGCTGACATTGATCTTCTTCAGTTTTTCAATAAAATGTCCAGAGTTTTTTATGTAATCTTCAGTTCTACCAATATACGGCTGCAGCAAGGAGGCGATATATCGGGCCATATCATGGGTGGGAGATCCTATTACACTCAAAATTAGTCTCTGAGGAACATTTAGGTTATGCACCTATGGTGGGCCATATATTCTGGGTGCATAAGCTTCTGTTCCATACAGTTGTTTTTTTATATCCGGAGAGAAAGAAGACGGTTTTACCAGTAGACTGGTAGTTCTCGGAACTTTCGTTGTAGGATCCTTCCCACCAGTGAACGAGTTTGAGGAAGGCCGGCGTGTACCAGATTCCGTGTCAATGTGGCAAGTCGTATATTGGTCAGACGATGCGTACCGTCGAGGATCGATGCCATGAACACCAGAGGCACACTCGACTGATGTATCCTAGCAAGTCGACGGTCGCTGAACATTGTTTGTCAGAAAATCGCGCTATGGAGTATGAACGAACGAGGATTCTGGTACAGACGTCGAGATACTGGGACAGCGTTGTTGGAGAGGCCATCGAAATTCGCACCAATGACGACCTCCTAAACCGTGACTGTGGCTATAATCTTAGCAAGGCTTGGGAACCAGCGATTGGGTTAATCAAGAGTAAATCCAGCAAACGTATGGTTGTGACGACCACAGCGGACAGAGCCATCACACCGACGTCATCTCAGACGCCGTCGCAATCTGTTCCACCGCGCTACCGTGGCGCGGGGCGCGGACGGCGGGAGGAGCGCGCGGCGGGCGGAGGGTATTTAAATCGGCCGCCGCCGCGACCGAACCCACGTACAGGAAGAAGACAAAAGTCGCTGAGATGTGCAGCCGCGAGAAGGACGTACCTGTGCTTGCTAGCGACGCGAAGGGTGTGGCAGATCGCCGTCCGGCCGCGCTTGCGCCTACGGCGGCCCCATCTGGCCCCCCACTTATGACGACCAGTGCTATGGCTATGGATTTGATGGACACAGCTCTGGAAACTTTGAAGACAGCGCTGTCTGCTCCGCTCCCCGATTCTGAAGATGAGAGCTCCACCGCCCCTCAGCCACGCGGACGAAGTGGGAAACAGAAAATGAGGGCAACACCCGCGACGTCCGCTGTTCGCAGCTCGCCGATCGAGAAAAGGGCCAAGCAAGATTTCGCCCCTGACGCTGATGGTTTTGTCCCGGCCCGGCGCACTGCAAGACGCATGCAGTCATCGACGACGCTTCCAATTGCCGTCGCCAACTCATTCGACGCGCTCGCTGACGCGCCGGAACAGCTGCCGCGGGATCGTGCGCCGAAGAAAGACTCCCATCTTCCGCCGGTGGTCCTCCAGTTTCGGCCGCCCTATGGGGAACTGCAGAAGTTGTTGCGCAGCTGGACAACGGGCGTGTACACCGTGAAGCCTGCCGGACGATACCTGTACAGGGTCACACTCCGCACTGTTGACGACTATCGCCGGGTCACTCAGGAGGCGTCTGAGCGTGGTATCCCGTTCTATTCCCACGCTTCCGCACCTGACAAGGTCTTAAAGATTGTAATTCGGGACCTCCCATTCAACATGGAAGCCGATCCCCTGCATCGCGAACTCGCTGACCTGGGCTTCTACGTACGGGCAGTCGTGAAGATGAAGTCGCCTAAATCGCGCGATGATATGCCGCTCTTCCTGGTCGTCTGCGCCGACACCGTGGAGAACCGCAAACTATACCAACTGACGCGGGTCGCCGACGTTCCGGTTCAGACCGAAGATCTTCGCTCCAGGAGAGGCCCTGTTCAGTGCTTTCGCTGCCAGGGGATCAATTACGTCGCTGCCACTGCTCTATGCCGGACAGATGTGTTAAATGCGCCGGCGCCCACGCAGGAAGTGCGTGCCCCCGTCCGCCCACCGAGAAGCCGACATGTGCACTCTGTGGCGGTGCTCACGTGGCCAGCTATCGTGGGTGTGAGGTGTGGAAGCGTGCCATCGCTCGCCAACGTGGCCAAACACCAGCGCCGCGTCCGAAGAAGCCGGCAACGAGACGGCCCGGCGTCTCTTTCGCGGCGGCAACGTCAGGGGCGCCCTCCGCCGTCCCGGCTGCGTCGGCTGCTCCTGCTCCTGCCGCGTTCGATGCCGTGCCGATACCTGAGGCTCCTGCTCCTCCACCACAGCTGCTAGTGGCCGACCCGGGTACTGCCTCTCCCGGGACGTCGGCCGGACCGCGCCCCGCCAATCACCTGCGCGGGGGTCAGCTCCCCGTGGGTATCCAGCGCTCGGCACCGTCAGTCGAACAGCCCCAGGTGGACTCTCACAGCGAGTCAGCCACGCCTCCCCCTTCCAGCGATGGGGCCGCGCCGGCTGTCTCCACCGCTGACCCGGCCAACTTCGTCGCGCAGCTCACTGCCTTGGTGACCAGTGCTACGACGTTGATTGAAGTCCTGTCGCAGCAACTCACCGCTGCAGTGCCGATGGCCTCTCCGGCCCCGACCGCTGTCAACACTCTCCAGCTGCACCATGGGCAGCGTTAGAGGGCTCACGGTCGTCGCGTGGAATGCCAACGGCGTCCGCACTCAAGCTGGTGAACTTCGCCAATTTCTTCGAGATGAAGCCATTGACGTCTGCCTTGTCAACGAAACCCACTTGAAGCCTGGGGTCGACGTCAGGGCGGCCAACTACTCCAGCTATCGCACCGATCGACTGACGGCGGGTGGTGGGACAGCTGTTTACGTCCGCAACGGCATTCGTCATCACGTGATACAACTTCCACCACTGGCAACCCTGGAGGACACTGGTGTCATCGTTCACACCTCGGCGGGCGCCATCACGTTCGTCGCTGCCTATCGACTGCCGTCTCGTCCACTGCACCCTGCTGACATCGATGCTCTGCTCTCCTTGAGGGGGCAGGTGTTCGTCGCCGGGGACTTCAATAGTAAACATGTCTCCTGGAACTCCAGGATCACCAATGCCGCTGGCCGCTGCCTGCTCCGGGTAGCAGAACGCCACCACGCCCTTGTGGTGGGGCCGTACGACCCGACAATCTTCCCTGCCCGTGGCCTCCTGGATATAATCGACATCGCGGTCGTCAAGGGTATCCCTCATCAGATCACCGCCACGACGAGGACGGCACTGTCTTCTGATCATGTCCCAGTGGTTTTCAAAATCGACTTAGACGCCCTGCAACATTCCAGGTGAGGCATCTCACTTGCTGGCATCGACTGGGGCAGGTTTCAAGCAGCCGTGACGGACTCACTCGCCGCCGGGCCGCCCCCTGCGGAAGCCGGAGCGGACGCAGCACTTCTGCACTTTGCGGCAACCACGATCGACGCTGCCAACATAGCAACGCCGCCCCGACCTCGCACTCCGCCTGACTACTCCCGCCAGCTGCCGCCGGACATCCCTGCGGCCATCACTGAGAAGAACCGGGTCTACCGGGAGTGGCAGCGGACAAGAAATGCCGACACCAAGCGCCTCCTCAACAGGATGCGGCGGGACATTCGGGTCGCCATTGACAACCATCGCAATCGCGACTGGAGTAACAAGGTCGCCACCCTATGTCTTGACGACGGCACGGCCTGGCAGACGACGAAGCGTTTCTTACGCCGCACGCAACGTATCCCTCCGCTGCTGTTCAATGGTCAGGCTGTCTGCGAAGGCTGATGCCCTCGCAGACATCTTTGAGGCTGCGTTTACGCCGATCGAAGACCCGACCGACGCTGTCCACGACGACCTGGTTGCTGACCGGCTCCCACGCTACTTGTAGGCACGCGACGACGATGACGTCATTGAAGAGACGACGGCGGAGGAAGTGTCGCCCATCCTGCGTGCCCTGAACCCCAGGAAAGCTGCGGGCCCAGACGAGGTTTCCAGCGCCCTACTCCAGAAGTTGCCGCCGGTGGCTGTCACTCATCTCGCCGCCGTCTTTAATGTAATCCTCCGGTCCTGCAGTTTTCCTCAGTCCTGGAAGCATGCAGAGATCGTGGCGATTCCGAAGATGGGGAAGGATCTGCGTCAGCCCGCGAACTACAGACCCGTAATTTTGCGTGACATAATCACAACAAATTCTATTCAAGTTTTCTTGATAGTGCAAAAATCGTTTAAAAAAGACAGCTACTAGTTTCATCAGTGTCTATTGTCGCAATAAAAGTGTAATTAAACATTTCTAAATCGTATTTAACTAACACATTTCGTATTGTTTACTAGTTAGATAGACGCGATCTAGGTCTAAATTTTCCTCGTTATAAACGTTTAAAAACCTGACCAAACACGCCTGATAACTTAAATTCTCTAAAAGCAAAGTAATTACAAATTCATTCTTCTGTTTTTGCATCTCTAAATCAGTAGAAAAACAACAACCACCGCACATAAGATCTTTGTGTCGTTTTTTTTGCTTGCAGACATACAATCTCGCGACCTTGACAAATTTAAAACATTCTTTAAACTTAACTATTCTTTCGAAACTGACCATGAGTGAGAAATGTGGGAGCTGTTATAGGGTAGTGAGTAGAGGGATTTGTTGCCAATCTTGTAGGAAATATTTTCACTGGGGGGGATGCAGTGGGGAGAATGTTGGGAGAACAGAGGCTCTCTCCTGGAACTGCAGAGTATGCAGTAGGAACATCTTGATTGGGGAGCAGGAAAGGAAAATCTGTGCCCTTCAGGCACAGTTGGAGGAAGCAAGGAAGGAACTGATAAGGATCAAGGGAAATAGGGGGGAGGAGGGTGGTTGGGAACTGGCAGCTGGTAGGAGGATAGGAAGAAAGAGAACGCGATCTGATAGTTTTATCATCAACACCAAAAACAGGTATCTGCCACTGCCAGAGTTAAGTGGAGAAGAGCCTCAGGTAGAACGAGGAGCAGGAAATGTGCAGCACACTTCAACCGAGGCCAAGAAGCCTAGGAATGTACAAAGTGTTAGGAAGAAGAAAGTGCTGCTGCTAGGTAGTAGCCATGGGCGAGGTGTAGGCCCTCAGTTACAGGAAAGTTTAGGGGCAGCGTACCAGGCCACCAGTATCTTCAAACCAAATGCAGGGCTAAGTCATGTGATAGAGGACCTAGGGTCTTTATGTAAGGATTTTACAAAAGAGGACCATGTAGTGATAGTGGGTGGGGCGGGAAACAGTTTGGACAGGGATGGGGCATATGAAATAGGTGGTGACCTGGACAAGATAGCTTCCCTGACTCATGGCACCAATGTACACATTGTTGAGCTGTTCCGGCGTCATGATCAGCCACGCCTTGATGGAGCTGTGAGGCGAATCAATGTGGGGCTGGGGATGGCTCTGAGGACGGCCAACTTTGCTCATGTTTCTCTGGTGCCCGTCGGGACTATCAACAGATGGGGTTTCACTAGGCATGGCCTACACCTAAACAGGACTGGGAAGGGAAGATTGGTACAGCTGATTCATGAAAGTATAGGGGTGGATCTCGGGCCACACATGGTCAAATACCTGTTGTCATAGGTAGGAAAAGTAGGTCTTTTTTAGGATAAATCCAGACAACAGGTTCCCCTGCCTAAAGAGTATCTCTAGCAGTTCAAAAAATACTGAAACAATCACTCACAAGACAGATTATAACATTTCAAAAATCACACATACCAGATGTCAGAAAGAAAAACAAACCATCGGAAAGAGTAACATGGGGCATTTCACAGACTTAACAATCCTCCATCAAAACATGCAATCAATAAAAAATAAAATACAAGCATTAGAAGTTGAGCTCCAATCTTTGAACTGCACAGTAGTTTGTATTACTGAGCACTGGTGTAGAGACACAGAAATCCAACATGTAGTATTATCATTGTATGAAAGGGCAAACTCTTACTGCAGAACTACTTCAAGGGGTGGAGGATCATGCATTTATATCAGAAAAGGAACACAGTTCAAATCTAGACATGACCTCAGTACAGTAAGTGAAGACAAACACATTGAAATATCAGCTATTGAATTATCAGGGCTCGATATCACCAAGAAATTAATCATTTGTGTGTGTATAGATCTCCCAGTGGTAGTGTGGACACTTTTTTCAATAAATTAACAGAAGTTCTAGATAAAGTCTCAAGTACAAAGGTCAATATAATTCTGTGTGGGGACATAAACATCAACACTAATATCATAAATGAATCCAGCAGCACCTTCATAAATATCCTTCAAAGTTTTGGCATGTCCCTATTGGTCAATAGTGCAACAAGGGTTACTACAATGACTGCATCAGTAATTGACCATGTGGCCACAAATATAGACAGGGAAAAATGTGATGTAGCTGTAAAAGATCTCGGACTATCAGACCATCTCTGTCAAATAACAACAGTAAAATCAGGCATCGAATCATTCCCTAAACTACAAGCCTATAAACGACATCTATCAGAAATCAAAATAAAAGATTTTTCAAAAGAACTAGAAAAACAAAGCTGGGATGAAGTGTATAAGGAAACCAATGTGAATATGAAATTCTCCAAATTCTCCACATTGTTTAAATTGAACTTTGAAACAGCATTTCCAAAAGTATGCATGACTGTATCAACATCTCACAAAAACAGATGGATAACAGCAGGTATTAAGAAGTCCTCCCAAACACTTAAACACCTCAGTTCCATGAAAAAGATTCACAAAGATCCAGAATTCTTAAACTTCTATCATAGATACAAAAAGATTTATAGGAAGGTGCTGATTGCTGCAAAAAAGTCATTTAATGACAAAATAATATATAATGCAGAGAATAAAAGCAAAGCAGTCTGGGATGTTATAAAAAAGGAAACGGGGAGAGGCAAACAAACACAGAATAACATACTGCTAAGGGAGGGGGATAAGGTAATAAATGATCCACAACACTTAGCAAACTATGTAAACGAGCATTTTTCAAGTATTGCAGAGAAGTTACAGCAAAAATTCCCCAAAACAAATATAACACCTGCAAACACCTAGATACAATGATGTTACTTCCAACCACAAATAATGAAGTCAATAAAACTGTTCAAAAGCTAAAAAATAAAAAGTCAGAAGGCTTAGATGATGTACCAATGTGTGTACTGAAACAATGCATAGGGATTATACAAGGCCCATTAACAAATATAATAAATGAATCCTTCACATCAGGGACATTTCCAGAGTAGCTAAAACAGGCAAGAGTTGTACCTTTGCTTAAGAAAGGTAATGCAGAAGACATAGAAAATTACCGGCCCATTTCCCTGCTGTCAGCATTCTCAAAAATAATAGAAGCAATTATGAAAGACAGATTAATGAATTATCTGAATAAATACAATCTTTTAAGCAAATCACAGTTTGGTTTTCGAAGTGGCAAAAATACGGAGTCAGCCATAGTAGAATTCACAAAAGTTGTACTTAATGCTCTTGATAAAGATGAGTGTGTCACAGGCATATTTTTGGATCTTTCTAAGGCTTTTGATACAGTCGACCACAAGATTCTATTAAATAAATTAGAAGCATTAGGAATAAGAGGGGTAGCTAATGACTGGTTTCGATCATACCTAACAGATAGGGTACAAAGAGTAGAGATAACACATACTTCAAATAGATCTAAACCTTTAGTAAAATACTTATCAGAACCAAAACATATTAATATAGGGGTTCCACAAGGTAGCATATTAGGACCAATACTATTCCTGATATACATCAATGACTTTCCCAGTAGTGTTACTCATGGTGAGAAAATTCTCTTCGCTGATGACAGCAATATTATAGTCACTGAGAGAACAAGAGAACTCCTTACCGAGAAAGCAAATGAAACTCTCAAGGAAGTTTACGATTGGTCAATAAGCAACAAATTGACATTAAACATAAAGAAAACTAATGCCATGAACTTCAGTTTGAAGAGGAAAAATGACAATGTTAAATTAAATGTAGATGGCACCTCTATAGACTGTGTAACAAATGCAAAATTTCTAGGAATGAATATTGACTCTCAGCTGAAGTGGTGCGAACACACAAAGGTACTTGCAAACAGAATGTCATCAGCATGTTATGCCCTTAGAATTCTATCATCTGTGTGTAACATGCAGTGTCTTTTAGTTACATATTATTCATATGTACACTCAATTCTTAGCTATGGCATTCTTTTTTGGGGAACAAATCCACAAAATATGAACACAATTTTCAAACTCCAGAAAAGAGCCATAAGAATAATAACCAGAAATAGTAGTCGAGCTCATTGTAAAGATCTGTTCAAAACACTGGGAATTTTAACTGCTCCATGTGAACACATTTACCAGTCAGTTGTACACATCAAAAGTAACATTGGCAATTACTGCACAAACAGCTCTGTCCATGACCATGCAACAAGAGATAGACTCAACTTACATTTACCAAGAAAAAATAAACATAAAACTCAAAACAGCATTTTCTACCAAGGAATAAAACTGTACAATAAATTACCAAAAGAGATTAAAGAAATTTCAAAAATACACTTATTTAAGAAGGCAGCTAAAAAGTACCTGTTATGCAATACATTTTATACATTGAAGGATTACTTAGATAAAGCAGAGTAGGGGTTTGATAAAAAAATGTTATACAAACAAATAATAATAATAATGATGATTATAAAACATCCAATATTCCACATAACACCTTCACTTTATTATTTTTCTTCTTTTTTCCTTTCTAGAGACACTCTCCCCTCAAGCTATGCATAGCACAATACTAACACCTCTTCCTCTTTCTGAGCTCAACATCTCACTCATTATGAAGGGATGCTGACTCAGTTTTTCAGGATAGCAAATGGGAACTTGCAGTACAGAAAATGGCCCAAGGATCCCCTGTGTGCGTTTGTGTGTGTGTGTGTGTGTGTGTGTGTGTGTGTGTGTGTGTGTGTGTGTGTGTGTAGTGAGTGAAGTGTTATGAAACAATGTGTGTATAGTGTGTGCAGTGACTGATAGTGAAATATGAGTGAATAGTGTGGCATTACATTATTTAATGAGTTATTTGTAAATAAATTATTGTATACCAGGAGTAAAATCTAATGATTGTCTCTAACTAGAAGTCTGTAAATATATGTGTATACGAATTAGCTTATTGTAAATTGATCTAAGCTTGTAAATACTTTGACATGTCCTATATCCTTGTAAAAAGAGATCTACGGATGAATAAAACTACTACTACTACTACTACTACTACTATTAGTTTACTGCCGGCCGTCTCCAAGGTCTTTGAAAGGGTGTACATCAGGCGGCTGCTGCGCCACGTTGACGAGGAAGGCCTCCAGCCCGAAGAGCAGTTCGGCTTTCGCAGGGGCCACTCGGCAGTTCACCAACTCCTACGGCTAGTGGAAGATGCGTTCGTTGCCCTCGAGCAGCGCGAGTTCTTCGGCGCGGTGTTCCTGGACGTGTCGCGTGCTTTCGACAGGTGGCACCGCGGCCTCTTGTTCAAACTTTTTGAACTTGGGGTCCTGACGTCGCACGTCCATCTCATCCATTCCTATCTTGCCGATAGGACCTTCCATGTGCGGGCCGCGCATGGCTTGTCCTCCGTCCGCCGCATCAACGCCGGTGTGCCACAGGGCTCGGTCTTGGGGCCACTCCTGTATTCGCTGTACACTTCTGATGCGCCGAAGATCGACCGTGTGCGGCTCGCCCTGTACGCGGATGACACGGTTCTATATGCGAGGAGCCTCAATGCCGCCGTCATGCGCCGCCGTCTGCAGCTCGCCGTTGACACCCTGGCAGCCTGGGCCGTCAAGTGGCGTCTACAATTCAATGAGGCCAAGACGCAGTTCCTGATCGTCACCAGGCGACTCGTTCCTGCGGGTGTGCAACCGCTCACCGTCGGTGGCAGCCCTGTCCCGTGGCGTCCCACGGCGCATTACCTCGGCGTCACCATCGACCGCCGACTCACGTGGGTTCCGCACATCCGCGAAGTCAAGGTCAAAGTGCGGAACCAGCTTCGCATCCTGTACCCGGTGCTGAACCCCGGCTCCCGACTATCACTGCGTCTGGGCAATACTCTCTACAAGGCGCTGCTCCGCCCTGTACTCCAATACGCCGCCGTCGTCTGGGGGAACGCCGCCGACACGAACCTGAAGAAGTTGGAGACACTGCAGAATCGCATCCTTCGGCTAGCCTTGCACCTGCCTTACGATTTCCCCACTCATCTTCACGACATCGTGGAAGTACCTCTGCTCCGTGACCTCTTCTAGGCGGCCGCCCGCACCTTTTACGAACGTGCTGGCTGGTCACACAACGCCCACATCCGGACGCTGGGCCGCAAACTGCCGCGCAGCGTCAACACCCGCTGGCCACACCTGCTCGCTGCATAGCTAGCACTGCAGAACTGTGCTGAGGAGACACCCAAGAAGACATTCTACATGTGAAGACGCATTAAATCAGCATGCATGGGAGGCAAAGCACTAACTGCTGCGAACTCCATCACACATCGGAGGAAAAGTTATCTCCGTGCAGATCCACGCGAGACCGATCGCAGTTCCTTCTGAGCAGCCATAGCGTACGGATCTCCGTGCCGGCACGTTCACAGAAGCTCAGTCCGTCAGTTCACCTGATGATGGCGACATATATGATCGCCGAAATATTGTGCCCGTTGGACACTGTAACCGGCAGAAAAAAAAAGAGGTTCAAATGGCTCTGAGCGCTATGAGACTTAATATCTGTGGTCATCAGTCCCCTAGAACTTAGAACTACTTAAACCTAACTAATCTAAGGACATCACACACATCCATGCCCGAGGCAGGATTCGAACCTGCGACCGTAGCGGTCACGCGGTTCCAGACTGAAGCGCCTAGAACCGCACAGCCAACCCGGCCGGCCCGGCAGTACACCCGTGGATATTTTGATTATCAAATACGCCGGGAGAAACTCAAGAATCACATGTATTCTTTTGTTTTTGGCTGTCCCATAATCACTGTCCAGGAAATCCCTATCGTCCCTCCCCCCCGTCCTGGAGAGGGGAATAAAAAATAACCCACCACCCCTCTCACGTCTCTACCTACATACAAGACAATTTCACTAACTCCCTCTCTCTCTCTCTCTCTCTCTCTCTCTCTCTCTCTCTCTCTCTCACACACACACACACACACACACACACACACACACACACAAAATTGTTTCATAGGTTGGTAACACTCAAAATGTGAACGAAAGCAGACGAATAGGCACAAACACTATAGCTGTGATGAATAGAAAATAGTAAAGAATGTCAATTATAAATAGTGCAGCGCAGGAAATAACGCAAAATGCCAACAGCTGCAGATGTCAAATGAAGCCTGTCGACATCAACCACTTCTAGCAAGAGGGGAGGTGCAGGCTACATAAGGAGACACTGCAAGTAGCTTACAGACCAACTTCATAAAGAAAACGCTGTTTTTACTCTGAAGAATCAAAACATAAATGTACAAATGTGTGTCCAATTTACAGAACACCACAGAAGATGCTTTGTAAGTAAAAGCGAAACGCGTCTGGTGCAATTCTTTTCAATTACACTGCAACCAGCTCAAGACAGATAACCTATAATAACAGATGTTAACAGCTGGTGCAGAAGATGGTCACACAAACAAATGTATCGAGTTTCTATCGATAGCGGTTGGATTGGGCGATGATGAGTCAGTGAATCACTCTGGCCCTATTTCACCCCGAATTTCCAAAAACATCGCAATACGTATTTTTTCTTTCTAACGGAGAATTCAAATGTCCATAGTTTTAGCTTTAAAATTTCATTTATGATGAAATACTTCATAAAACATTTAATCTCTTATTTCACTCCTTCAGGGGTTGAATTTGCAAGCTATTGAAAGACGCTCTTTTTTATTTGTAGCCGAGAAGTTAAATACCAAATTTCGTAGATGTAACTTCAAAATGCTTTAGTAGTGTTAATAATAATTTATTTTCAAAAAATCCTTTCACACAACATTTCACTCCCGTAGGAGTTAAATTTCAAAAAGTTCTGAAACAAGTATTTTTTTATTTCTTATCGAGAGACCAAATACCAGTTATTGAGTTACTAGCATCAAAACTACCCTGACAGCGGCATTCTTTCAAAGAATCTTTTATCCCCTGTTTCACTCCCTTAGTAGTGGAATTTCGAAAAATCCGTACTTAAACGAAGCCTGCAATATAATATCACTACCCCCTTCAAATTCAAGTTTCTGTCGTTAGCTGTTTGGGCTGGACGATGACGGGTCGATAAGTCGGGACATTGCATTTTATATACATGAAGAGCTTAACATGGACATTACAACACATGATCCGCAGACGGGTACGCAAAGTTTATGCGATGTATTAAAGAAACAACACTGCCTCGTTTGGGAAACCACAAGTAAAAAAAAAAAAAAAAAAATCTGAGTACTATGGGACTTAACATTTGAGGTCATCAGTTCCCGATAGCTTAGAACTACTTACACCTAACTAACCTAACGACATCACACACATGGATGCCCAAGGCAGGATTCGAACCTGCGACCGTAGCAGTCGCCCGGTTCCGGCTGAAGCGCCCAGAACCGCTCGGGCACCACGGTCGGCCCAAAACTACAGCTCCACCGATGTTGTCAACCACAAATTTTCAGCAGCTATGGCGGAAGAAACCATACGACTGGTCTATAAAAAGAACGTAACTCAACCGAATTATAGCGACTTCAATCACGTATTTAGTTACGTACTAGTGAAGCGTGGGAATGCCACGAGTTGGTTTCTGAGAAATAGCGAGTAGCCGTAAGGATTGAGTTGTCGACGACGAAAAAAGGACTCAAATGCGGAAGGAGAAACCGACAATAATTCAAAATGCGAAAGCCAAGAATCTTCAACAGCGTACAAACAATGCCACAATAGGAAACCGAGAGAAAAATCGAGACTAAGCGACTAATTATGAGTGACAGTGGTGCCGACAATCGGAGAGTTTTGGAAACATCCATACAACTGTATGAGGAAAGGCCCCACCCTCATCTCCTATTTTACGCCACCATTTGATCTTTCCAACTGACACGAATCTACGCCGGACGCATAACCAAACAACTCTGGGTAGCCTGCGCTGGTGCGTCCACGTCGATCTCGATATCTGTGTTCAGCGAGGATACTATATGTGTAAAATATTCATGGAAAAATCAAAGACTGCTCAAGCACAGAAAGCGGGAGGCGTAGCTGGACTTAGGTTATTCATTATATTCGGAGAGCATTCGGCCTCAAATAGAACGAGTGCGCCTGGTTTGTAGCGGCAGCAATATTCTACTCTAATTGCGAAAAAAACGCTGTCACGACTTAAAAGTACAGCTCCAGGGCTAGATAACATACGTGCTTGTCGCACCTGTCATTGCAAGCGTGGTCTCTTTTTCAACAAAGTATTAATACTTTTCGGATGATAGCAAGTTAAAAGCTAACCTTCGTTATAAAGATTCTGAAAAGGATATTACGATTGTTACGCCACCGAAAAGAAAAAGGTAAAAAATTAAAATTTTTCTCAAGTTCACACTATCACAGCCACAGGCGACACCAGGTAGAGGTGCTGACATACTATGCAGCACAAAGAATTAACACTCTAAATCGGTCGAGCACACGTTGCTACATCAGTACCAACCACCAGACACAAATTAGACATTCAGCAGAAGGTCCACTATGAGATGATGGAGGGATGGAGACGTTCGTATGGGCGCACTACAGAAAGGTCTTCAGCGCCGGCGCGAAAACAGATTGAGACGAGTGTAGGTAAAATACACAAAACAGGAAGACAAAACAGCACGTAAAATACAGGTAACAAAGTTGGCAAACTATGTGTGTACGCGCACAGAAGCACTGGGTGAGGTATTGCGTCAGTAGTAAGAGTTAACTACGCTTGAAGAACGTTGTGGAAGGAACTAAAACAATATAGCAGATGGATGTGACTGCCACTCTGCATCACACTAAAATCTCCAGTGCGAAAGTGTAGGCCGGAGTCCAACATATCACAAAACTTTAAAACCATAGTCACACTCATCTTATCATCAGCTAAAATAGAGAGCAGATCCTCACCAACATTAGCTCCTGCCCTTGCATAACGGTATAAAATGCGCTATGTTAAAATATGGCGTATAGAGATGTGCACCCCACAAACATAACAAAACGGGGGATCCTCTCGCAGTAGTAATAAGCTATGTGTGAGAGGGCAGTGCCCAACTCTAAGAGGTGTGAGAGTCATTTCAACCCGCCTGAGCAACTGGCACGAAGAACGCCACGTACGCGTTGTTGACTTCACCAACCGTAGCTTATTGGCCGTCACCGCCAGCCATTCCTCATTCTACAACTGCATCAGAAGTATATTCGTTAGCTCTTGTTACGTTAATCAACGATCAATACTTGGCAAACAACAACAACTACCAGATACTTGAAAGTAGAGTTACGAGCCTGTAACAAATTATTAGCCGGTCGCGGTGGTCTCGCGGTTCTAGGCGCTCAGTCCGGAACAGCGCGACCGCTACGGTCACAGGTTCGAATTCTGCCTCGGGCATGGATGTGTGTGATGTCCTTAGGTTAGTTAGGTTTAAGTAGTTCTAAGTTCTAGGGGATTGATGACCACAGATGTTAAGTCCCATAATGCTCAGAGCCATTTGAACCATTTTTGAACAAATTGTTAAGTAAACACAGCGTAACGAGGACTGTTAACAACTAGTAAAAAAGAGGTGTACATAAGGGTCATAACGAGAGAGCCCCACGTCATGGCCTGCCGACAATTCCCGTAAATATCCATTTCTCCAGCTCTGAATTCAGTTGGCCATTAGAATCGAAGGTATTTGCACTGATGCACTCAATTCAGTGATTATTCCGGTGTTGTGCCATCCATGTATTGATGTTCCAGCACATCTCGTGAGCACGCTGTTTGCCGTTCCCAAGCAATTCAAGTAACCAGGAACTGTAACTCGTGGGACTTCGCATTGGTCACCTACCACCTAGCTGGTTGGATGACTGCGGGTTTTCCGTCACATCTCACGGTGCACTAACATCATCGTCACTGCTGGGTGAGAGGACAATCCAGTGTCTCCTTTTGTGACCGACGCTGCAGACATTTCCGGATGCCAAGGGCATTCCTTTCGCTGGGACCAGGACCATCCCACTACACGACTTCCGGCAGCGCGGTACAGCACGCTGGGACATCGCAGGTCATCGTCAACCTCTGGAGCGGCCTCAAGGACGCTCTAACCCAGTGTGAGGCCATACTCCAACACCACTGCTTTGCCTGCTAGAAGGCAGCACGCCAGACGTCGGTGGATATGCTATAGGTGCAGCCTAGCCGTCCAGAGGCGCCGAGACGACTACAGGAGTCATCTGAGTCTCCCCGTGTCATTGGGACGAGTTGTCAACCGAGGCTGACGAGAAGACAAAGAACTGTAAATCTGCGTCAATAAATAATATCTTGCTAATCAGGTATTGATAGCGCCGAAAGACTCCCTATAGATAACATAACAATATCCTGACAACGTAGAAGTGTCTCCGTTCGGCACCCCTACGCAATGTACAGTTGGATCCCATGACAGCTTATTTTTTGAAACACTGCAACACCAAGGATAGTTTTATAGCACCATTGCTACCATACTACTTCCAGACATTTAAGATGTACACCTTGTAGCAAAATTTAGAAATATAGTTAGTGCATATAATAACTTAGCCAAGAATTTGCGGACGTACGAAACACTGCCACTTTTGTGAACGAGAAAGGTTGTGATCAAGCCACTGCAAGTGGTGTCAGATAGAACATTGATCTCAAAAACGGAGAATAATCAGGAAGGACATAGAAGAAAACGCATTAGTATTCCATGGAGACGATTGCTGCTCTTGCTCTCATTTAATATATCTACGACTGACTCATACAACTCCTTAAGGCAAGCTTCTGAAATGTGCTGAAGACAGTACCACTTGGCGGCTACATTATTCTCACACTTGGTCTTCAAGGGGATTAGCATTTCTTCAGTCATAATATTTATCAGGCACCAGTTAGTACAGATTCACACTTTGGAACGAGCAGAACGCGACTTTCAATTCCAAACAGTTTTCAGACATCCAGGTATTTTCATTTCAACAAAATCCGGCGGAATTTACACAGTAAATATGCTGCTGTTACAAAGTGCGAAAAACCAGTAAACGTACTACGTTCACTAATGGGATACGCCTGGGAAACAGAGCAGATAACTAAACTAAAATTGTGTCGTGCTTTAGTACGTCCCGATTTTGGTTATGCCTGCTTTTGCTTTGGTTACGCTTCTGACGCACCGTCTGATCGCCTTCCGAAGTGTGAATATAACGCATTCGAAATTTTGTGTCCGCCATGATACTCACGCCACTGTATTACTCGAGAGAGCACCCTCCCTTAATATACGTCAATACTTTATTGCATCAGGATCCTAAAGGTCGAGGCAGTGAAGACAGGACACCCCACATATGTCGAAAATGACTAAATGTATCGAGACGCTATTTTCATTACATTATGATGGATAGCGTGCAAGTCATTTTTAAACTTATATCCCCAGAATTATGGCATCAAATTTTAAAAAAGATGGAATTACATACACTCCTGGAAATTGAAATAAGAACACCGTGAATTCATTGTCCCAGGAAGGGGAAACTTTATTGACACATTCCTGGGGTCAGATACCTCACATGATCACACTGACAGAACCACAGGCACATAGACACAGGCAACAGACGATGCACAATGTCGGCACTAGTACAGTGTATATCCACCTTGCCCAGCAATGCAGGCTGCTATTCTCCCATGGAGACGATCGTAGAGATGCTGGATGTAGTCCTGTGGAACGGCTTGCCATGCCATTTCCGCCTGGCGCCTCAGTTGGACCAGCGTTCGTGCTGGACGTGCAGACCGCGTGAGACGACGCTTCATCCAGTCCCAAACATGCTCAATGGGGGACAGATCCGGAGATCTTGCTGGCCAGGGTAGTTGACTACACCTTCTAGAGCACGTTGGGTGGCACGGGATACATGCGGACGTGCATTGTCCTGTTGGAACAGCAAGTTCCCTTGCCGGTCTAGGAATGTTAGAACGATGGGTTCGATGACGGTCTGGATGTACTGTGCACTATTCAGTGTCCCCTCGACGATCACCAGAGGTGTACGTCCAGTGTAGGAGATCGCTCCCCACACCATGATGCCGGGTGTTGGCCCTGTGTGCCTCGGTCGTATGCAGTCCTGATTGTGGCGCTCACCTGCACGGCGCCAAACACGCATACGACCATCACTGGCACCAAGGCAGAAGCGACTCTCATCGCTGAAGACGACACGTCTCCATTCGTCCCTCCATTCACGCCTGTCGCGACACCACTGGAGGCGGGCTGCACGATGTTGGGGCGTGAGCGGAAGACGGCCTAACGGTGTGCGGGACCGTAGCCCAGCTTCATGGAGACGGTTGCGAATGGTCCTCGCCGATACCCCAGGAGCAACAGTGTCCCTAATTTGCTGGGAAGTGGCGGTGCGGTCCCCTACGGCACTGAGTAGGATCCTACGGTCTTGGCGTGCATCCGTGCGTCGCTGCGGTCCGGTCCCAGGTCGACGGGCAGGTGCACCTTCCGCCGACCACTGGCGATAACATCGATGTACTGTGGAGACCTCACGCCCCACGTGTTGAGCAATTCGGCGGTACGTCCACCCGGCCTCCCGCATGCCCACTATACGCCCTCGCTCAAAGTCCGTCAACTGCACATACGGTTCACGTCTACGCTGTCGCGGCATGCTACCAGTGTTAAAGACTGCGATGGAGCTCCGTATGCCACGGCAAACTGGCTGACACTGACGGCGGCGGTGCACAAATGCTGCGCAGCTAGCGCCATTCGACGGCCAACACCGCGGTTCCTGGTGTGTCCGCTGTGCCGTGCGTGTGATCATTGCTTGTACAGCCCTCTCGCAGTGTCCGGAGCAAGTATGGTGGGTCTGACACACCGGTGTCAATGTGTTCTTTTTTCCATTTCCAGGTGTGTACTTTTTATGAGGAACTGAAAAGACTCTTCGAAGGGGACGTCAGAGACATAATGTGTGTTTAACGTCAGCAGGTGAATACTGGTGGATCTATACGTATGGCTATAATACTCAAATATGGTTACTGTATACCGTTCGCATGTTCTAGGTAGATAGTACTTATAGAGCTGACAGATACCTAATTATCTATCCGCAGATTTTGAAACAATTCTTACAGGACATACAAATATGTAACGACGACGTTTTATCATTTGTTGGTGTGTTACTAGTCGGATTTTTATACTATTCTATCTCTGTGAATTCTGTTACATTTTCTTCTTGTTTACTACTTCAATAAATTGTGTATGTAAAATTTGCTTTATTTCGGAATCAGTTCTTTGTTTATCCTATGTGACATCGTGCCAGGGTACGACTTAATTTTACAGCTCAGGGCAGCATTACACGGGATTTCATGTCTTCGGGAGTCGTAGGCGTTTCGTTATCGATCTTTTGTTCAAATTGTCTTCAGAGATAAAAGCCTATAAGTGTTAAGTCTGGTGATCGTACAGGCTATTTTGTATTTCTCGAATGACCAACCCGACGATGTCCAAATGTTCCGTTAAGAAGATCTGTAATTATCTGCGTGGAATGGACAGGACATGTGGCATGTTGGTACCCCATGGACTGTATTATTTTCAGTGGGATGTCTTCCAAAATCTGCTGCAGCATAACTGTTAGGACACGTAGATACTTCTCACTATTTAGAGTAACATCAGTAAAACAGGCACCAGTGATGATATTCTTGAAAAGCAAGCACGTTGCAACTTCACAATTGCCGTTTGTATCCACGCCTCTCAGCTATGTACAGGAGATATTGCTCACTTACTCCCACAGTTCACAACTGTATCATTCTTGTCAAGAATCACCCGTGTTAATCTTCCTTGAGATTATTTTGTTCCTAGATTAAAATACACGATTTTTTCCAAATGTGGCCGTCATCATAATTATGGTAAGACAGACCTAGTTTCTACTGTAGAAACAACCTTTAAAACATGATTTACACTGTCATATATGACACTCATTTTACGCTTAAACTTATCCCACAGGAAAACGGGCACCGTAGCAGGTATTTGTACATGTCCAGCTGTTCTGTCCGTAAATGACATGAAATAACAGTCCTCTATCAGTCTTGAAACAAGCGGTAACGATAAAGATAATTCTGGGTTAGGAATACAACACTGGCTTTGGAAACCAATTGATCTTGAGTTAGCAAATGCATGACGTCATCAAGCCCCATTCCTCTTATAAACCGCACTCCCCTTCCCACTTAACCTGCCACTCACACTCCATCCTCCAAAGACACAGCCCTTCTCTTCTCCTCCAGCCACAGTGCAGTATACTACTGACCTTCTGTGGCCACAGTACGTACGCCTGCTCAACGTAGAAGTCAGTAAATTTTTTGTTGTTACTGACTGCCAATATCTTGTGTACGAACCCACCGCTTCCACCAGAGAACCTTTCGCCCATACTAAGACTATATACCTCCTCAAGTGGTGTTATGAGTTTGATTGGCACAGGTACTACGATCGTCAGCAACGCAAGTAACGAGCAGTATGCGTTTATTGTAAACGCTAGTGGGGTACTTTTTTTCTCGTTTTGTATCCATCCCTTTTTTCCTTTTCTGTGTAAAATATGTCAGAGGCAAGACTGAGTAGGTTGTGTAAATAGTAGACCGAGTGTAGACGTAACTTAATGTTTTCATCAAAGTTATAGGTTTAGGCGTTTTCCAAGCGTCTACGTCCGTAGATAATTATGTGGTTTCACCTCTAAAGGCTGCCAGATTCATGCGCAGATTTTCTTTCTTCTTTTCCATTTCTGCTTCGTACTCCTACTGCATATTCTGTTTTCGAATAATGCAGTTGCAACCCGTGGAACGGCCTTGAATAGGTGAAACGTAGATCATTGTCGTCACAAGAGATTACGTTTTTTTCTTTTTGTCTTTGCGTCATGTGGCACTGCTTCAGAGCAGCAATGCGCTGAAGTCAGCACACGGATGTGAGACAAATCATTTCCCCTGCTTCGTCAATTAAATTGCTCCGTGTTTGCCGAGAAACAGTACATACGATAGCACAAAATCCGCCTGGGGTAGCTGCAGGAATCAGTGTAAGGGGGAACGTATCGGGTTCTAGGAAATCTTATGCAGTAACACAGGTTTACTAAGAGAGACAGGTTGTAGCTAGGAAAGTACATGTGGTTAAATTAGACAGTGATACAGAGGAGCTCATGCAGCGCGATACACTGGGATAGTCTCTCAGATAATTGTGAGTTGAGACATTGAAGTTTATTATGAAGTATTGAGGATTTATAGTGAAGATGGAAGTTACGACGAAGAACGATTATGGAGTATTGCTGAATGATATTAAAGAGGTACAGGTTGTAGCTGGGAAAATGCCTGTGTTTACATACGTCAATGGAATTGCAGGGCGCATGGAGCACGATACATTGGTCTAGTCTTTAAGGGTGAGAGGTGCAGTTGGTTCAAGCGATAGGTCGCCGGTTGTTGTGGACATTATAATGCCAGTGTAGTGACTCTAACGCGCATAAATTACCTTTGGGGAATAGTTTAAGATTTTTTTCTGGAAACATGTTGCATGTACGTCAGTCCTTGAATACATTTAGGAATGCTGAGATTCAAATCACAGAAGGTGTTGCATTCGTGCAAGGGGATCGTGTAGGAGCATAAAGGAGACATTTTGGTGCAGCTGTAATGGTGTGACATACGCAGTGGAATATTGTAGCTTTTAATTTGGTTTGATAGGAAGGCGTTGATGTTATGTATTGCAACATGTTGATCATTTTGACAAGTGTGAGATCTAGTTTAAAGAGGATAAGTGATACATTTTTAAGTTTACATACTATAGAACGTGAGAAAGAGAAGGTAAATAGTTTCGTGATGTTATAGGAATCGTGCCAAATGCCAACACTCTTATTCTTAAGAAATGGTGTAATACTGCCACTGAATGGACAAAGCAGTGCCGTGGACTGTTTTATAGACTAGCTTCGCCTAGTGCCTTAGTGGGACAGCACGACAATTTTGCACGAAGCAGTGAATGGATTGTGGAAAGGTGAACGGAGCGTGAATGGCATGCACAAGGGAAACCAGTGGAGTCCAGTACAGCAACTTATATTGCATATACCGGGTGGCTATAATTAAAGTGCAGCTACTCACGGAGCTGCACTGTTGGCTGTAATTATCGTATGTCAGCGAAACTTGGTATAAATGCGAGTGCATTAATGGGGAAGCGATTTACACTGAAAAATTGATTCCAATTGTGGCCACTAGTAGCAAATCTGACGCTGTACACCGTATGCATGACGGTATTACATCCACGCTATCATCTTGCAAGCCATAGAGTAGAGAGACCTTGCGCTGTTAGTGAATCTGTTTATGTGAACAGCGGCAATTGCAGTAGAACACTGAGAGCGTGTCTTCGACTGGAAGGTCTGAAGAGAGCCCCGATGCCATTAAATGGTTTAAAAAAGATGACAATGAAATTAGAAAACACGAGTGAGCTTGTTGTGGCACCTGGAAGAGGAAGGCATCCTATCCTGGTGGAAGTTATTAACAAGGTTGCTGTTGCTGTAACTGACCATGCAGCACGTGCCCCTGGTAGCTGTCCATCCTATGCTCAACAGTACGGAACGTTTTGCGGTCTATATCACATTGGTATCCGTACAAGACGAGACGGTGCAGCAGCTGAAACCTCATTATCTGAAGCTCTTCGGTTTCTGGCATGGACAGAAGTTGATGACATGTGACCGGGCAATATTCTGTGGATTGACGAGGCACATTTTACACTACATGGTGCAGCGAATACTAGAAGTGTTGAATTTGGGGTACTGTTAAGCCACGTGTTGTGCATGCATAGCCATTGCACTCGCTGTATGTGACTGTGCAGCATGGATTCACACGAACCTTTGTTCTCGGTCAGAGATTCTTTGAAGAGAATAGACGCAGAGGCGTACCGTGACGTCTGGACATTATCCAGTCCACCTGTACGGCATGTTATTTCTGCTTTGGAAGAGCGCTGCTGTGTGGAAACTCTTTTCATGGAAATGGAGCAACCCTTCATGTAGCTCGCCCAGCGAACGATCTGCCCAATGCAACCTTCCACGAATGCATTATTTCCAGAGGATTTCCAGGTGCACGGCCTGCAGGATCACGTTGTCTGAACCCACGTGGCTTTTGGCTCTGGCGATATCCAAACGAGGGACACGTCGGTCTCTGCCTGATGCGAAGGCCAGTATACAGGAACACGTCGCTCAGATTCCACCGAATTGCTGCGAGTGACTGTTGTTCACGTCATTTTACGGATGCAGCGTCTCGTGGACTTCTCCAGTGCTCATACTGAACAAACTGTGTAAGCTCCGGTTAGTAATAAAATGAACATTATACCTTTCTCACTTGTTTGACGTTTTCTGCCCACATCCTGTTCCTAATCCATAACACAGGAAATATTTCTGTACGTATTTCTTGCATTCACAGCGCCAGTTTTGCGCCTGGTGGCCAAAACCGGAACTAATTTTTCCCAGAGTAAATCGCTTCCGCGTTTGCGCATTAGCGTATCTACTAAGCTTCGATGCCATACGATACTTACAGTCCGCACTGGACCTGTGTGAGTAGCTAGTGTTAATGTGAAGGTACTTATACACAGTTTACATATCCAACCAGTGACTAGAACTATAAGGACTATAGAGCACTTTGTTTTTCGTGATGTGTCTTATTGTCTGAGTGGAACAGTGGAAAGTGTGTACATGCAAACAGAGGAACAAAGAGCACAGACATATGGCAGCTAACTTAGGACTTGTACCCTGGACTAGTGTTTCATAAGATACGAGCGTGGGAATCGCTCCAGATTTTAGCCACTCAAGAATTCGGTAGGCCGAAATTTTCGAGGAAGGGAGGAATGTAGCGGTGCAGACTAAAGCGGAGATTCTGTAACGACATTTGAACGCCTTGACGTCCAACACGCAACACATCGCAGCAGCTGCCGCGCGGGGTAGCCGCGCGGTCTGGGCGCCTTGTCATGGTCCGTGCGGCTCCCCCCGTCGGAGGTTCGAGTCCTCCCTCGGTCATGGGTGTGAGTGTTGTCCATAGTGTAAGTTAGATTAAGTAGTGTGTAGGCTTAGGGACCGATGACCTCAGCAGTTTGGTCCCATAATACCTTACCACAAATTTCTAGCATTTCCACAGTCTCGATCCGCACGCCGAGGCATAAGCAGCATTTCAAGACACTTCGAGAGCACTTGCAACAAAAACCTGCCTTGTTATAAAATCAGGCAGTTCGGGCAGGCTGGGCAAGTTGGCACAGCTGGGCTGTGTACCTGCTTTCGCTGCGTGTTGGCTACCGCCAAGGGCCGTCCGTTACGTCGTCGGGACCTCCTGTTGGAGTCCAGTTGCGACGTGGAGGGCCAGGGGTCAAGCTAACGTCCTCTCACTGCCGCCGCCTCGAGTCACCGGTCGCAGACCTCCACCGCCGTCCTTCCCTTACGGAAAAAGTATCTGCCCCTCTCCCACCCAGAATCAACAAATTGTTTGTCACAGAGTAATCCAGTACGTATCGCGCTGGCTCTTACAGACACCTGAGCGTTTCACTTGGCGGTATAATGCGGCAGGAAGTCGGCAGCGACCTCACGGAGCCCCAGCCACTTGCTCTGGTAGCAGGTGCGTGGCGCGGGTGCGGTACTGACCTCTTCGCGCCTCTTTCTGGAGGAGGACGCTCGGGTCGATACGTTTTACGCTCACCCAGTAGCAGGCGCCAGCCACTCGACAGGCATGTTACCAAAGGACGCATCAAGTTCCCGCAGTAAGACGCTTCTGACGTCTCTCGTTGACATCTTCGATCTCTGAATTTGTTTGTTGCTGGTTACCGATAGCTTTTGACGCTGTTGGTTATTGACGGGAGAGTGTTATTACAAAATACGTCTGCGATTCAATGTTTTCCAGATGAAAACTGTGTGCTTGATACGTATAACGAACTCAGAATCTTGTGTTTCTCAGGCACTGTGATTATCAGATGATAGGACAGGCATATCTCACTTGCCCGCGAAAGGCAAAAGGTCCCTAGTTCGAGTTTCGGTCCGGCACACAGTTTTTATCTGCCAGGAAGTTTAATATCAGCGCTCACTCCGCTGCAGAGTGAAAATCTCATTCTGGAAACATCCCCCCAAGCTGTGGCAAGCCATGTCTCCGGAATATCCTTTCTTTCAGGAGTGCTAGTTCTGCAAGGTTCGCAGGAGAGCTGTAAAGTTTGGAAGGTAGGAGACGAGGTACTGGCAGAAGTAAAGCTGTGAGGACGGGCCGTGAGTCGTGCTTGCGTAGCTCAGTTGGTCGAGCACTGGCCCGCGAAAGGCAAAGGTCCCAAGTTCGAGTCTCGGTCCGGCACACAGTTTTTATCTGCCAGGAAGTTTCATATCAGCGCTCACTCCGCTGCAGAGTGAAAATCTCATTCTGTGGCAAGCCATGTCTCCGCAATATCCTTTGTTTCAGGAGTGCTAGTTCTGAAAGGTTCGCAGGAGAGCTTCTGTAAATTTTGGAAGGTAGGAGACGAGGTAATGGCGGAAGTAAAGCTGTGAGGACGGGGCGTGAGTCGTGCTTGGGTAGCTCAGTTCGTTGAGCACTTGCCCGCGAAAGGCAAAGGTCGCGAGTTTGCGTCCCGGTCCGGCACACAGTTTTAATCTGCCAGGAAGTTTCATATCAGCCCACACTCCACTGCTGAGTGAAAATCTCATTCTGGAGTCATATCTCAGCGCCGATTTTACGACTTTAATGTGCCGGTACCTTTCACCTATACTGACAAAAATGGCAGGTACTACATCCCATGAACACCTTGATCGAACGCTACCAAACTGTTACACCAGTATGTCCATTCCTGTGGGATACGTTGATTAAAATTTCATGCCCATTCGGACCTGTATTCAATAAAGAAAAACACTATGTTAACAATGATGGCCAACGGGTGGGTGCAACGTTACTGTAACTTTTCAGTGCGGCTTCGCAACACAGCGTGACTTGAGGGCGTGCACGTGAAGACTGTCATTGCAGTCTACGGCCTTCTTTCGAAAAGGTCGGAAGACTGGTTTGAGGCACATGCATCTCGCACAGATAAGACGGCCACACAGGAGCGGAAATCTACTACGGGACAAAACCACTGCACAGTTCCGGGGACACTTTTGACGGATCCGGCCCGCCGATCTCAGGTCCATCGGATCTAGCCTCTCAGATCTGCCCGGACGTCAGGTCCCTTCGTGTGTGGGGTTAGAGCGGCCAGTTTTGATGATTTATCCACGGACTCAGGACTGTAGTACATGCTCGATAGGCCAGAGGGCAGAGGCGACAAATTTCAAGGCTTTCGACTACGTCTCACTGGAAGTACGTCGTACAGTACGGCGTTTTTTTTAGACATTATTCGAGTGTAATAAATTTTCGTATTTTGAAACTCATTTACATTGTCGAGAAGAAGGTATTATGAGCGATACTAGGAAGAAAATTGCTCCAATCGCTGTGATTTGTACGATATGAACTCGTATTTCTCGAAAGAAAAAACGGACAAAATGAATGAAAAATATATTGCTGAAAGGCAACATTCCAGACATATAGAACTGATTCAGATACATGGGCATGCCGAGGTGATATTCTGAAAGTGTTTACTTGCATGATACATAAGGGTATTCATGCCTCATACTCTGAGTGGAGCCGGCCGCGGTGGCCGAGCGGTTCTATGCGTTTCAGTTCGGAACCGCGCGACTGCTGCGGTCGCAGCTTCGAATCCTGCTTCGGGCATGGATGTGTGTGGTGTCCTTAGGTTAGTTAGGTTTAAGCGTTTCTAAGTCTAGGGGACTGGTGAGCTCAGATGTTAAGACCCATAGTACTTAGAGGCATTTGAACCATTTTTGTCGTGATTGGTCGTAGCCAGCTGGTTTAAGGGTGGGAACCATACGACACACCTACCATATTCCTATCGCATTGCACAAAATAGCACATAAATCGATATACAATTTGGATAAACATGCAAAAGAGGTATATCTTATACAACCTCCGATCGGTCACGAAATGCAAACCACAGTTAAAATCAAAAATATTTTATTTACAATATTTAGCTCCACCTTCCTTATACTTTTCTACATAGTAAGCGCACCGACTGAGACATTTGTCGTAGCGTGTTACCAACTTTCCAATACCCTCCTCGCAGAAGGCAGACGCCTGCGCTCTCTGCTAATTCCCTATGCTGGTCTGCAGCTCACTGTCAGTGCCAAAATGCAGTCCTCATAGCCTGCGGTTCATGTGAGCAAAGAGATGAAAATCAGGGGTAGGCAAGTCCAGGCTGGAGGTTGGGTGATCGAATACTTCCCATCGAAAATGCTGCAGGAGTGTTTTCGTTGCAGCTATAGTGTGGGCCGAGAGTCGTCACGAAGAAGGAAACGCATGACATTTGGTTTATGTGAGCTGCGTGAAATAAGACTAGCAGGAGACACTACTGATCTAGGCATTTTTACTTGCTCTCTGTGCGCTCAGCACTGAAGAGTGCAACGTAACGCGATCATCTTTCAGATGTAGAAATACGCCTAACAACTTTCGTTTGTGTCGCACAACTCCTCCTCGGTGTTGCGATTTTTTTCCGTCAGTGTATATCACAAATGTTGCTACACCAAAGCCATGGCGTAGGAGGTTGGTTGGTTTGTGGGATTAAAGAGTCCAGACTGGGCGTAGGAGGATTTATGCCAAAAACATTGAGGTTTACCGTTGACGTTGTCATATGAGAGAGGTTGTCGAATTAAATCAAGGGAAGCTAAGGGAAATATATTGAAAAAAGAGGTCTTCGAAATAGAGGATGAATTTTGCTTTTTGGAACAGCTGACGATGGTCGAACTGCCGGCCGAAGTGGCCGTGCGGTTCTAGGCGCTGCAGTCTGGAACTGCGAGACCGCTACGGTCGCAGGTTCGAATCCTGCCCCGGTCATGGATGTGTGTTATGTCCTTAGGTTAGTTAGGTTTAGCTAGTTCTAAGTTCTAGGGGACTAATGACCTCAGAAGTTGAGTCCCATAGTGCTCAGAGCCATTTTTGATGGTCGAACTAAAAAGGTTATAAAAAGAAAATAGGTTGTAGCAAGACACATGTTACTGAAAAAGAGGAGTTTTCTAACGATGAGTATTAATCTAAATGTTAGGAAATCTTTTTTGAAGGTACTTGTTTGGAATGTAGCCTTATACAGAAGTGAAACATGGATGACGAGCGGTTGAGACAAGAAGAGAATTGAAGCCTTAGAAATATGGCGCCACACAAGAATGGTGAAGATTAGATGAGTAAATCACGTAAGTAATGAGGCACTGAATAGAATTGGGCAGAAAAGAAATTTGTGCGACGGAACTTGTCTAAAAGAAAGTATCGGTTGATAGAACACATTCTGAGTATCCAACAAATCATAAATTTAGTGCTGGAGGAAACAGTCTCTCTCTTTCCAACCATGAATCCCAACCTGCGGAGTCTGCTGGTTAACCGGATGTGGCATGTTTTTTTAGGGGGTGGCCGGATGCCCTTGCTGTCGCCATGCTGGGGGAAACAGTGAGGGGTAAAAATTGTGGAAGGAGTCCAAGAGATGAATTCAATAAGCAGGTTCAAATGGATTTATGTTGCAGTAGTTGTACAGAGATGAAGAGGCTTATACAGGATTGAATAGCGTAGAGAGCTATTTCAAACCAGACTTCAGACTGTGTACCACAATAACAACGGTAAGAAAGACAATAATTACGATATTAATATCGAGATAAGGCTGAAAACTTAATGTCAGAAAAAGCTGAAAAGTAACAAAAACTAAAACAAAAAGTTGTGAGGGATGAAAGGTGCTGCTAAGAAAGCACTTCAACAATGACAGGGTGGACGCTGCCCCAAGGTACCACTTCTGCATGTATGTGCTGGTATTAAATTCCTGTTTCCTACATCCATCGGTCTAGTCTCGGTGTTAATTGTTTGTGTATCACTGTAATTATCACCGTTCTCTGATTTGTTGAGCAGTATTTGCTGAACATTTTTTCCAGATACATCATGTAGCACATTACGTGATTCAGCATTCTGCTCTCCTGTGTGGTCACTTCCGATCATGTGCAGTGTTGTCAACGTGTAAGCAGTACCACAATACGCCTGCAGTATGCGCCCCACAAAGCACGGAAAACCCAGCGCAGTGTTCCAAGTGCCTAGCACGTTTGATTAATCTTTTAATGCCTTTAATTGATGCAGGGGAGGTTTGTATAGTCACAACAGTTTGCTGTTGCAAGTACTCGAGATATCTGAATGGCAATGGGAGCGCTCTAATGGGCTGTGTATTAACGTAACCGTGATACTAGTATGGTGTTACGTGTGAGGCCACTGAATGCCGTGTGCGAGGTCCCCGTCCCTGACCTCGGCTGCGGCGACGCTGCGGGGCTGGGCTGGGGCTGCTCCGGCGGCATCGACCGCCACTGCCGCCGCCGCAGAGCCTCCCTCAGTGGGTCAATGCCGGCGACCAGGAGGCCAGGCGCGCCCCTCGCCCCTTGCAGGCGGCAGCCCGCGACACGCACCCAGGCGCGCCGTCTGCAGCCCGCACAACACAACACGGCGTGGCGCGGCTTCGTGGAAACCGTGTCACACACAGCGAACCTAATCATTAAATTTATTCTTCTTCATATTTGTTATAAATATAGTATTGTTTTAGTAAGTAAGCTATTTCAACTACATGGTTAGTCAACTTTAGTAAGCCGAACAGGTTCAGCGGTCTATTTATTTATTTAGTTATTTATTTATTTACATAGGTTACGCCCACTTTGGAGCACTAAAATCAAACATAACACAACAGAGTCTACAATGATTAAGTTTAGGTCTTAGCAGTCAGCAGTATCTTCGTTTACCCAAACTTCTTCTTTCGCTATGATCTGGCTGCTTGTTCTTCTGCAGATATGACATACTTCTTCTGTTCTGATGGTTTGAATGTCAGCCGTGTGTATTTGTTCTTCAGCAGCAGTTTCTCTTCTCTGTGTTGAATTTGGTGTGTGATGATGTTCAGTTCATCCAGATCACTTGGTTCTTCTGTAAACCAGATGTTTCTGGTTTTACTGTTCCAGAAGTAGTCAAAAAGTTGCTTCAGGATTCTAGTATTTGGTAGGCCAGATATGTGGCCAAAAAATGCAATCCTTCTTTTCGCATTGTATCAATAATGGATTCACTTTCTTTATACAGTACTGAATTGGACAAAAGGCTCCACTGCCCATTAACTTGATGTTTCTTACTGATAATTGTTCGGAGTATTCTTCTATCAACTTTCTGCAATTTCTCAGTTGTTGCTTGAGTATTTAGTCGGAAAGTGTTTCACTTTCATCTGTTGCTTCCGGTTTAACGACGGAGGAGTAATGTAGTAATTTAGCATTTATTTAGAGATATCGTTTTTTGTAGGTTGGCCACGTGGTTCTCTGCACGTGGTTCTCAGCTTTCGCTGAAGTTTTAATGTTCTACTAACTATTGATGCTCTTCCACTAACATTGCAGGTAATAATCTCACCGCCGAGCGGGGTGGCTCTGTGGTTAGCACACTGGACTCGCATTCGGGAGGACAACGGTTCAATCCCGCATCCGCCCATCCTGATTTAGGTTTTCCGTGATTTCCCTAAATCGCTCCAGGCAAATGCCGGGATGGTTCCTTTGTAAGGACACGGCCGACTTTCTCACCTAATCCGATGAGACCGATGACGTCGCTGTTTGGTCTCTTCCTCTAATAATCTCACCAAGATATTTAAACTTCTTTACTACTTTAATCTTTTGATCATTATGGAGTATGATATGGGATGTGTCAACTGGGAAGCTGGGCATCATTTCTGTTTTCTCAAATGAAATTTGCAATCCGACCTTTGCCGCTAATCGTTCTAGTTGTTCAATCTGATCCTTTGCTTCATCAATATTGTTTGCTAACAGCAAGAAATCATCTGCAAATGCAAGGCAGTTAAATCAAATCTTTCTTCCAATCTTAACAATGGTGGGCATATCTTGTTCCATTCACGCATGATTTTCTCCAGCACACAATTGAACAATAATGGAGACAATCCACTGCCTTGCCGAAGGCCGATATGAATCTCAAAAGGTTCAGAGAATTTGTTTCTGAACCTTACTCTAGCTTTCAGCTGCCTATACAGGAGACGGAAAATTCTTCGAGTCCCTCAGTATTCTTTTTTTATTATCACTTCGTGGTCATTACTGGAGATGCATGTTGGAGAACATTGCATGTTTCGTGATGCGTGTTGGAACGTAGTCTCTCCGAATTTTGAGAGTAAGGCCCTAAGTGATACGCGAGCTATTTCTGTTATCCTCTAGCGCTCTCGTAAAGATAACTGTTACCAACAACTCTTCTTCTAATCTCTTCGCCGGTACAGCATGGGAAGGCTTTCGAAAACGCGAAAAATATTCAAGACTTTATAGAAGGAGAGGTTTGTAAGCAATTTCCTTTATGGATGAATCACGCAACCTTAGGATTCTTTCTGTAAGCCTCAGTCTGACATTTACCTTTTTCTCTCCGTTTTTCTACTTTAAACCATGTTGTACAAATATTTCTTGTTGGCTGTGCAAAATTCCATTGACTGATCGCTGATCGTACAGTCTAAGTTATCAAATCATTAAACATGTTTACGGATATTAAATTATTTTCTATATTTAAGGTCAATTCAAATGGGGTTTTGTCATTCACGTGTCCGCAAGCTCCAGATGCTGCCTCGGAAACTAGCCCAGGAAAATAAGGTGCAGCGTCAGCCTCCGGACAGTGATAATACAATCACCGATTGGAGACCACATCGAAGGCAGGCGCTGCCTCCGTAGCATATGTACAACAAGTGCACGCAGAACGGACCAAGTGATCCGAGCCGGCCGCGGTGGTCTAGCGGTTCTAGGCGCTCAGTCAGGAACCGCGCGACTGCTGCGGTCGCAGATTCGAATCCTGCCTCGGGCATGGATGTGTGTGATGTCCTTAGGTTAGTTAAGTTTAAGTAGTTCTAAGTTCTAGGGAACTTATGACCACAGATGTTGAGTCCCATAGTGCTCAGAGCCATTTGAACCACTTGAAGGGATCCGAAAATCCTTTACCGCAGCCGAAAGCGCTCTGCCGCAATTTCTGTCCTCATAGAACGCAGTGGATAGTACACAAACAACTTAAAGGTTAGACCGTGCAGTCTGCCTCGACCTTCGACTCGGCACAGAAGAACCTTCGTATACGGGTGACTTCCACAACGTGTGCGGTCTGGCATCTCAAAGGCCTCTGAGTGCCATGCAAACAGCTTCAGGGAGCTACAAATGTAACTGTCAAATAATTCATATGCAGTGTTTCAGTAATGATTACGCAAATTTTCAGGAATGAGAGAGGCGAGCAACTGATTCGAATTGATATCCATAAACAGATGATGAAAATCCAGGTAAACTCACTTTTGTGATAATTTTTATTGTCTGCACAACCTGCGCGAAGTTCTGTCGTACACATTCCAAATGAACCGGTATTGTTACAGTCCTAGAGCAATGTCTCAGACGTCGAGTTTTTTTACCAGGAGAACCTCTTCAGTCTCGAAAGGTGTATCGCACTTAGGAGTTTTCACATGGTCCCACAAGAAGAAATCAATCTCTCTTACCGTTTCCATGTACACGGCCGTGTATCCGAAGAAGACATAACGCCAATTTACTATGACAAATTTATTGTACACTTCAGCATATAAAGGCAGACTGAATGCCTGGAAACATTTGCAGCAGGTATGGCCATATCAGTGTACAAAATTACGCGATTTGCAGTGAATTTGTAGATTATTTGTCTCCATAACTAATGAAGTACTTTTATATTGATCAGACTTGCTACTCTACAATTTTAGCAACAGTGTACGTAATAAATTATTTAATAGCCTCGTGAAAATAATGATTTGTAGTACATTTCATACTTTAGATGCTTATGAAGTTCATATTGATTGCTACAAGTGACTTACTTGGTCTTAAAAATGTCATACGTGAGTGCATAACGTCTTCCATAGATCTTCAGCAGATTGACGCTTGGTCTATAATTCTGTGCATTTGTCCTCTGATCCTCCATGGGCACTTGATGCGTGGTTACGTTGATCGATAAACAAAAACAGTGCAGAATTACCGGGTCGTGGGATAACAACATTGCTGAAGTACTGGGGAGGGAAGGTGTCAGCGTGCTCTGAATGGATACCTTGTCCAGGCAGTTTAGAGTTTTCATCACTCGATTATTCGATTTTCGGTCTCATAGTAAAGTGCATCATGACGATGGTGTTTTACAATTGATAGGTGGGCTTTCACGCATTTTAAGCAACTTCGCCTATGGGGAAAGCTTTCGCCTCCCCCTCTCCCATACCCTCCCAACCACAATCCGACGAGAATGGCATGCTCACATTTTGAGGGGGCAGTTGACCATGCCGTTGATCCGGGTGCGGAGGATATGAAACATAGACATATCTAGAGGCATAAAGAGTTCTTGAATACAGTAGTATGTTTTTTCCATATGCTGGCCTAAAGTAGGTTCCTGAAACAGTGTATTTGAATCGCAGGCCTACATAAAATGCATGAGAGACTGTTGGACCAATTTTTTAGGTAACAGTTAGTCTTCCACGTAGAGCTACAGATTTATGTTATAAATGAAATCGATAAATTAAGAAATAAAAAGATTAAGGCAGAGAGGATGAGGAGAGAAATTTTATACTAGTTGAAGGAACAGGTTGTTGGAATAAATACTAGTAGGTACAAGACTGCCTTTTTATGACCATTAAAAGGAAGGATAATCTGTAGCAGCTTCTCAGTACTCTAGATTACCATAGCGCAATAGCCTCGTCAAGTGGTTTTAACAATCAATAAGAACCGACCGCCAGATGATATGAAAGTAAAATTGTATTTGGATGTGTACGAAATCCTACCAGCGCAATTTTCATGTAGAGGTCCCATAAAAAAATATCACACTATCCATGGTGGACACGAAACAGACGATCTGCATCCGTTCGAGACACCGGCAGGGGAAAGCTCTTGCGTTCCACTGGCAACGACAAGGAGGAGTGAGGAGGTGTACGCCTGGGTGCAGACCCAGTGCGAGAAGGACAGAGCCGTGTGGTGCGCGGGACCGGCTGGGGAGCCCCGGGCGTCAGCCTTGCAGTGAGCGGGTCGATACCCGCCGTGGGCACCGGCCTTGTGGGTCACCAGGACCACGGCCACCGCTGCCCGCCACGTGTCTCTGTTTACGTACGCACGGCGCTCTAGACAGAGCGCCAGTCCAGTGCTGTGATGCACAAGACGCTCTACCATAGCTCGAATACAAAGTGTTACGATCCTGTCACTGAGGTGAACAATAATGAAATATTTTTTAAATTATTGTTCATAACTAAAAGACAAGTGTCAAATTCATTAGCGAAACATTTTTATTTAGAGGGCTAACTGAAGTAGATGTATTCTGCTTTTTTGTTTCAATGGGATAAACTGCAACACTCTGCTGCCGTAAAATTCGTTGTTTTATCTACATCTCCCACCTTACGCTGTATGACGGAGAGTACTTCTGAAACTACTGCCATTAACATTTCTCTTCTTCCCTGTTCCTTCCCGAATGGTGTGTGGGACGACTGTCGATAAACCTATGTGTGAGCTCTAATTTCGCTGATTTTCAAGTCGTGGTCACTTCGCGGGATGTATGTGAAAAGAATTAAGATGTTGTCCCACTCATGTTGGAACGTTCACCTCTACAAGATCCACAATACATCTCTCGCAGCGTCTACCACTACAGTGTAACGCTTACTGTTTAATCCCTTGGCGAAACGTGTCGCTCTTCGTTGGATCTTCTCTCTGTCTTCAATTAGTACAACGTGGTTGCTGCTGTTGTGGTCTTCAGTCCAAAGACTGGTTGGATGCAGCTCTCCACTCTGGCCTGTCCTCTTCAGGTGTCTTCACCTCTGAATATCTACTGCAACCTTCATTTATTCAGTCCTGGTTACTGTATTCAATTTTTGGTCTCCCTTACGGCTTTTACTTCTCACACTTCCCTCCAGTACTATACAGGGTGTTACAAAAAGGTACGGCCAAACTTTCAGGAAACATTCCTCACACACAAATAAAGAAAAGATGTTATGTGAACATGTGCCCGGAAACGGTTAAATTCCATGTTAGAGCTCATTTTAGTTTCTTCTACCTACGCTCATTGGAGCACGTTATCATGATTTCATACGGGATACTCTACCTGTGCTTCTAGAACATGTGCCTTTACAAGTACGACACAACATGTGGTTTATGCACGATGGAGCTCCTGCACATTTCAGTCGAGGTGTTCGTACGCTTCTCAATAGCAGATTCGGTGACCGATGGATTGGTAGAGGCGGACCAATTCCATGGCCTCCACTCTCTTCTGACCTCAGCCCTCTTGACTTTCATTTATGGGGGCATTTGAAAGCTCTTGTCTGCGCAACGTCGGTACCAAATGTAGAGACTCTTCGTGCTCGTATTGTGGACGGCTGTGATACAATACGCCATTCTCCAGGGCTGCATCAGCGCATCAGGGATTCCATGCGACGGAGAGTGGATGCATGTATCCTCGCTAACGGAGGACATTTTGAACATTTCCTGTAACAAAGTGTTTGAAGTCACGCTGGTACATTCTGTTGCTGTGTGTTTCTATTCCATAATTAATGTCATTTGAAGAGAAGTAATAAAATGAGATCTATCATGGAAAGTAAGCGTTTCCAGATACATGTCCACGGAACATATTTTCTTTCTTTGTGTGTGAGGAATGTTTCCTGAAAGTTTGGCCGTACCTTTTTGTAACACCCTGTATATGTGATTCCCTTATGTCTCAGAAAGCGTCGTTTCAACCTATCATTCCTTTTTGTCAAGTTCTGCCACAAATTTCTATTCTCCCGAATTCTGTTCAGTACCTTCTCATTAAGTACACGCTCTACCTATCTAATCTTCACAATAGTTATGTAGCACCATATTTCAAAAACTTTTATTCTTTTCTTGTCTAAACTACTTAATGACTATTTGTTGTCCATGTTTCACTTCCATACGAGGCTATACTCCAGGAAAAAGCTTTCACAAAAGACTTAACATTTACATTATTATTCAGTGCTAGTGAATTCCTCTTTTTCTGAAATATTTTTCTCGCTATAGCCAGTCTGTATCTATATTCTATTTACTTCGACCATCATCAATTTTTTTAACTGCCCAAACAGAAAAATTCATCTATTTTTAGTTTCTCATTTCCTTATCTCATTCCCTCTGGGTCGGCTGATTTAATTCAACTTCATTTCACGACCCTTAATTTGCTTTTCTTTATTTTCATCTTATGTCCTCCTTTCTAAGACAATAAATGCTATAAACGAAGGTTTGCCCTTTTCTTAAGATATCGTAGGGTCATTATTGACTCTCGTGTTCCTACATTTCTCCGGAATCCAAACTGGTCTTCCCCTTGGTCGGCTTCTATCAGTTCTTTCACTATCCTGTAAAGAATTCGTGTCAGGATGTACTAACTGTTTATGTACCTGTATTATAGGGTAAGGTCTTTGTTTAGTGATCAAAACAGCCTGGGTTCGAAACATGCCACGCCTTTAGCTTTTGATTAATAATCAGCATTGGCAGCCGAAGGTTTCGGCCATAAGAAGTCATCCTCATTCTGCCAAAGGCTTTCTCAAGGAAGGCGGAGGAGCGGACAGAGGTTCGGGGCACTCTCTTGTCCTTGGGGTGGGAAACTGCCCCTAAAGATGAAAGTATCAGCAATAATCAACGGCATGAAGTTGCAGAATGGAATGGAAACCACCGAATTAAATACACAAAACGTGTATCCACAGGAAATGTGGCCTGTAACTGAAAAAGTGGCATGATGATCTCTCCATTGGCAAAAGATGCCGGAATAGTCTCTCATTTGGATCTCCGGGAGTGGACTGCCAAGTGGCAAGTGACCATGAGAAAAAGGTTGAATAACAAGCGGAAGGATAACGTTCTACGAGTCAGAAACTTGAACGTGGTAGGGAAGCCAGAAAATTTGAAAAGAGAAATGCAAAGGCTCAATTTAGATATAGTAGGGGTCAGTGAAGTGAAATGGAAAGAAGAAAAGAATTTATGGTCAGATGAGTATAGGGTAATATCAACAGCAGCAGCAAATGCTATAACCGGAGTAGAATCTTATGAATAGGAAGGTAGGGCACAGTGTGTGTTACTGTGAGCAGTTCAGTGATAGAGTTGTTCTTACCAGAATCGACAGCAAACCAACACCAACAACAATAGTTCAGGTCTACATGCCGACGTCGCAAGCTGAAGATAAAAAGATAGAGAAAGTATATTAGGATACTGAAAGGGTAATGCAGAACGTAAAGGGAAATGAAAATCTAATAGTCATGAGGGACTGGAATGCAGTTGTAGGGGAAGGACTAGAAGAAAAGATTGCACCAGAATATGGGACTGGGATAAGGAATGAGAGATGAGAAAGACTAACTGAGTTCTGCAATAAATTTTAGTTACTAGTAGCCAATACTCTGTTCAAGAATCACAAGAGGAGGAGGTATACTTGGAAAAGGCCCGATGATACGGAAAGATTTTAGTTAGATTACATCACGGTCAGACAGAGATTCCGAAATCAGATTCTGGACTGTAAGGCATATCCAGGGGCAGACATAGACTCACAACTCAATGTAATAATGATGAAGAGTAGGCTGAAGTTGAAGAGATTAGCCAGGAAGAAACAATACGCAAAGAAGTGGTATATAGAAGTACTGAGGAATGATGAGATACCCTTGAAGTTCTCTAAGGCTACAGATACTGCAATAAGGAATAACCTAGTAGGCAGCACAGTTGAAGAGGAATGGACGTCTTGAAAAAGGGCCATCACAGAAGTTTTAAAGAAAAACGTAAGTACAAAGAAGGTAACTCCGAAGAAACCATCGGTAACCGAAGAAATACTCCAGTTGATCGATGATAGAAGAAAGTACAAAAATGTTCAGAGAAATTCAGGAATACGGAAATACAAGTTGTGGAGGGATGAAATAAATAGGAAAGTGCAGGGAAGCTAAGACGAAGTGGCTGCATGAAAAATGTGAAGAAATGAAAAAAGAAGTGATTGTCAGAAGGACTGACTCATCGTTGACAGTCATTTTTTAAAATATTTGGTCATAATTTGCCTTGATTTACCTGAAGACAGATATAAGGCAGCGGAAAACTAGTCCACTGATACTTATCACTGGCATTTTTTTTACGTGAAGGTGTCATAGCATTCATCGACTGCACGAGTGACTTATTTTTTTCTGGCTCGAAATAATAAAGTGCAGTTTGCACGTAGTCCTTGCATGGAACTTGACTGATTGGATACGCACACAGCATTTTAAAGCGTTACAAGTAGCTTCGTTTTCACGTCAGCTATAAGAGTGGTTTGCACACTTTCATTTCTCTTTTAATGACGTATAATCTACACTTCGACTTGAGGTAAGCTTCGTAATTTTGCGACTTCATTTCCTGAATAATTTCCTGAATGTGCTGAAACAGGTCGAGGAAACTTGGAAACTAGTAAAGTTCATCACTTGTTTGTCTCATTGCGTATTTATTTCAGTTACCTTCTGTACTACAGTGTAGCAGTTCTTTCTATGTATGGTCCAAGCTCCATCGAAGCTATGTTACTTGGCAATGACACATCATGAAAAAGTTACTTTCGTCTTTAAATTTGCACACCAATGTAGGGGAGGGGGGGGGGCAAGATGGGGAAGCTACCTTTAAACCCTTTCCAAAAGTAACAAAAATAAACAAATTCAAGTAGGTTTGATTATCATTTGTTTACTTAACCATTGAATTACAATAGCATGCAAAGATACCTGCAAACTTGTTACATTTAGTTAGAAATATCTCGATTTGAAACATAAACTACCAATTCCCTGTCTTGCCCCATATGCAGGGTAAGATGGGGAACTAGCATGAATTCATCTCTAAAGCTTAAATAAGGACTGGAATAACGAAATCATGTGACGATAAGTTTTCGAAACATGGTTTTGCGAATTGTAGAATCAGGTATTACGTTTTATTTAGCCCTCTTACTTTCACATAGTACACAAGTGTGGACAGCCTCGTCATCATCACTTTCTATCCCTGCACAAGTGTCGTGGGCTCGGCGTTCGCAGCTAATACACCGTATCCAGCCTCCTTCAGAGAAGTCATAGCAGTATTAACATTCTTCAATCACTTCCTCGTTGTCATTCGACCTCAGTTTATTATCCCTTGAGCATGAAGGGGTGGTAAAGACGTCAGTAACGTTCGTCACTTTTTCGTTGTCATTATGTCCTTTTGGTGGTATCCCAGGTTTATTAAACGTCTTTGAGAAGAGTTTTTCATTTACATGCAGTGCGTTTGGGGACTTCTTTCGTTTAATTTCTTCAGATAGTTCACTCCTATAAGGAAATTCGGTTAAGACAACGGGTTTTCCACGCCTGTTAGATGGTTTCCTTTTGGCTGCAGTATTAAATGGATGTTTGATATTGTTTCGTTCAGCTATCTGAAAAGCAAGTTCACAAAGTTCTTTAAGTCTTAGGCGAAATTCTGTCCTTCCATCTGTGTTAAGTAGTCTTTAAGTTCTGCCTCTTGTTCTGGGGTAAACACACTAGTGATTGGTCCTAAACTTTTCACAACTGTATAGCCAGGATTAGCACGTTTCTTTGCCACATGTCGTTAAATCGTTGTCTGTGGCACGTTGAACTATCGAGCAGCCCTGAAAGAACCCATATGACCTTCTATAACAGCTTTTACAGCGCCTTGTCTGTGGCACGTTGAACTATCGAGCAGCCCTGAAAGAACCCATATGACCTTCTATAACAGCTTTTACAGCGCCTTCTATTGACTCGAATGACCAATTTCGCCTAGACGTTTGTCGCCGATACTTGCAGACCATCTGACATAAAACACGTGGAACGTACTATTGAGTCAGATCATTCCTGGTAATCTATATTATATAGTAAATACCGTATTTCCAATAGCCAGTCGTTAAAGCATAGCAAGATTACTGGTTCTGCACGTTTTGTGTATTTTTATTCACCATATAGCTTAAGCCATACTTTGTAATTAATTAGCAAATGTTGGAATAACGAATACCATTCCATTTACAATTGTATTCAACATATAATGTACGTGTTCAAAACCCGCAGCGAGGTAAATACATGAGACGATAAGAACGTAATGGTTGGACAAATAGTAGGGGCAAGACAGCGAAGCTCCCCATTTAGCTCCACCCCGTCTTGCCCCCTATTTTTTTTCTTTATTGTATTTCAATTCCCCATCGGGGTGGGCTGGCAGCAGCATATGCGCTGCTCTTCAGCTGAAAGACATAGAACAAACAATAGAAGACATTTAAAAATAACAAAGGAGAGAATATGGTGAACATAGATATAAAAAAGGGGGAACATCATGGAAGGCAATAGACAAAAAAAGGGGCGACTGTAAAATGGAGATAAAAAACTGTTTAAAAGTAGCTCACACAGAAAGCCACACGCTGCGACAATTAAAAGAATGCAAGACACAGTATGACTGGAGCATAAAAGTATTGACAGATAGCGTAGCACATAACAAACACTGGTTGCGAACCTCAAGGCAGTACATAATTAAAATCACACCTCTTTACGCACAGGAGAAACAACACTAAACACAACACTGACGTGGCACACTGACGATGATCAAAACGGAGGATCTTCCAGGCGCAAGGAGATGAGGGAGACCGGAAGAAGGGAGGGAGGGAGGGGAAGAGAGGGGGGAGATGGGTGGGGAGCGCGCTGAAGAGGACCATGTAGGGAGGGACGTGGGAAGGAAAGAGGCAAGTATGGGGTGCAGGGTCTCAGGGGGGGAGGGGGGGAAGCAGGAAAATCCGCTCTGGGAGATGGAGGTGAGAGGAAAAAGGGGGCCTGGGGTGGGGGGGGGGGGGGGGGGGGACAAGGCCAGGTTATAGTTGAAGGAAGGGTAGATGTCACGGCGAAGTTCGTCATCCAGGAGGGGGAGGCGCTGGATATTGCCCTGATGAAGGAGATGGAGGGTATGGAGGTGGAGAGGGAGAGATACAGCGATAGAGGGGGCGGAGATCCAGGCAATGCTGGCATGGCAGAGGACAGGACGGATGAGGGATTTGTAGGTGTCTTGCCCCCTACCATGCTGTCAGGTTATGTTACACCTACACGAACACTATTTAGTGAACATCGACTACTGACACAGCAGTTTACTGTTAATAAGACGTTCTATTCAGTGCTATATATACAGTCTGGACAAATGTTCACGAAACACATGTTTTAGGACCTCGAAAGGTGTGAAACATTGCAAATCAGTATAACAATTGTACATACCTTGCAAAGCTCACAGAAACCGCCGCGAAACTAAGATTCAGCAACGTCAGCGCACTGGGACCTATGTATTGATGCTGTTGACTTAGATATCCACAGATGGCAGCACTCTAACTGTAGCTTATAGCCCTTCCCCGTCTTACCCCACCTCCCTGTCTTGCCCCGCCTTCCCCTACATCAGATACCTTTGTGATAATTATAAGAATGAGCAATGAAAAGTGGTAGACATTTTGATATATGAATTATAATAGAAATGTAATGATAAATATTTATGTGTTTTATAGGGAATGTCGTGAGAAACATATTGAAGACTGGAGCACGTGTTTGGAAATGTCACCCAGCGACGCCATGGAGCATCTAAAATTATGAGTGTCAATACCTGCTGCTAGGTCACGCCAGGAAACGGGAGTTTGTGTGCTGTTGTACCTCCAGTCAGCCTTCTCGCAGCATTCAGGACGTTAGATGGTCTGTCACGGTAACGGTCTCTGTACACCGTCACATCAGCTGCCAAAGGGATGGCCCCCTATATTTTCAGCGTTCTGTATCAGAGAAGGATGACATTTGCGGACGTTGGTTCCCATCCTCGTTCTATTGCAACCAGTGCAGTGGGATTTTTAATAGACAATTTGCATGTAGACAAGAATATCGTAAATTAATGACGGAGCATTCGAAATTTTTCCTTTGAAAGTAACACAATTTTTGATAAGCACATGACAAACATTCCACAATAAATTTTCTTCGAAACACATGAGTGCATCAAATGTCACTTTTGACTTTGTGAAAATTCAAAATGACCAATGGGAGAGGTTCCCGAAACTTGATCCCTATTGAAGCCTTGTAATATCGACAGAGAGTCCTCAAAACACGGACCTGTAGTCATATGACGTATCGAAAAATAGTAAATTTTCTGTTGAACTCGAAAGTGATTTACCAGTCAAGTAATAATTTTTGAGAAAATAAAAGGTATTCGTATTCATTTGCTTTAAAATAAGGTATGATTTGATTCTTTAACAGTAATTTCTGATATCCGCTATTGTTCAGTCTATTTGTGCGTTGTGACCTGTAGCATCGACATGAATTAATGTACACAGTTCCGAAATGGGTAACAGTATTTTATTCAATGAACTACAGTCTAAGGCAACGTGAAAGTTAATAAAAGCAGTGGATAGAAGAAAAATATTCAATAAAGACAACCTTTTGATGTGTGGAAAGAGTTAACGCAATAAAAGAAAAGACTGAAATTAAAAATATCGAAAACCACCCTCAGTAGAGATCTGGAACTTAGTACGCCTTGGGATCCGGCCGACGCGAGATTCAAGGCGGAACTGGGCCTTATCTGAGTACGAACTGAGTACCCATCACGTCGCATGTGACAGCATGGCTATATAAAGATAAGGTAATCCACAACACTGCAGTCGTTTATGGATATATCCCGGAGGAAGAACATTCCAAGTGCACCTCCAACATGATATCTTTTCGGACTGCCACACCAGTGTTGCATGTGTTGGTTCTAGGGGTCTTCCTCTATAATCTTCTCATAGGCGATGTGCCCATCACAGATTGTCCGTAGATGCTGCACTGTAAGTAGTCGACGCGGAAGTCTTCTTATGGAGCGTGGCGGTTCAACACACTGGCTGACACTTGAAAGGCTCGGTTGACTGCATTATCAACTGGGTCCTGAGGTGGGCTTGGCTTTCATTGCAGGCAAATACCAAGCCGTTACCATCAGCCAGTGGAATATCTCGATCAACCCGCAGCCCATCCACTTTTAAGAAAGGCCTCTGCGATGTTGCAAAGTTGGAGGGTCCGTCCGCGTCATATAGGGTACCGTATTCACATGACATCAGCACCTACAGGAAATACGGGGAAAGGTACTGGGACGCCTCGAGAACCTCTTCCCAGTAGTAAACACCCTAACAACGTTATTGAAACACTTCGACGTCATCCGATACAAGTCAGTTCTCAAATTGCCCCTGAGTATTCTACTGCAGTGTGGTGTAATGCAGTGATTTCACACGTTTCGCTCATATGGTGATTCCAGAAACGGTCACTGCATTGGGCCTTCCTCTACCTGTGGAGTACTTGGCTTGCATTGGTAGCTGGTGACGAAAATGACAAGATATGCTGAACCATCGTTAGAAACCGCGCAATAACAACAATCACAAAAGAAAAGTGTGCGTATAGGCAAGACAAGATAAATACCGACAGTTAAGAGGGATTTATTGTGCAATTATACACCCTAATAAGACTGAAATTACATTGTCATTTGAAAAGTTCTTTATTTTTAGGTTGAAGTGTATCTAGTAGAGGGTAATGTCGGTTGAATCGCGTCAAAGTAAAAAAGAAGACATATTTTAACAAGAACATATTTCATTGTAAATAATTAAGAACTATGTCATTTTGGTACCAATTCTAAAATACAACACAACATAAATGTTACATGCAAAATTAGTCTCAATAAAGAATTGTATGGCCTATTCACTTGCTTCAAGTGAGGTGAATAGGGTCATAAATCCGGCGAATGGGCGAACAAGGTAAATAAGTGTATACATAGAAACGTCAGAAAGTAAGTTACGCATATCGTCGTACACTAAGAACCATTGCGCAAGAAGAGTCTCGCATTCTCGAAAGAGGGTATGTATTCTGGTGTTCCTGCAGAAAATTCTGCTGCGATGCGGATAACAGGTGGAACGCAGTGTGGGAGTGAAATGGCGTGGCAACTGAAAACGTACCCCAAAGTTGACTAGAATACATGAATCATTTGGAACGCAATACTTCTCAGTGAAATTATCGTCTACTGATAAAATAGTTTAGTAAGTGTGTTATGTTGCTGGCACGTTGCTCTAAGTGTATGGTAACAGAAATGACATTAACAATGGACTTGATACACTTAATAAACGGGAAACTAATAGAAAATTTGCTGTTGAGTGTAAAAAGAATGCCAGCGCTTATTTTCTAGGTCTGAACATTAGCAAAGAAAACAACAAACACACCTTCAAACAACAGGCATCTTCATAACAGTACATTCAGCCCACCTGTAACTTAAAAAACATACTGCATACAGAGCACTAATTAACAGAGCTGATAACTTACCACTATATATGGCTCTGCTGTCACACTCAAAGAAAGTCTCATAAAGAAAAGCAAAGATATTCCTTTCATAAAAAACAGCTATTACCGCCCACGTGAAAGACATTGGCCACACGTTCCATATTACTAAAAATGTCCTGCATTTAGTATATAAAATGGACAAGGGATCTCAAATTTATTTAAATGAAGAACATGAAATTATCACCAACTGCACCATACATGGTAACAAGTTGGACAATGACAAGCTAGAAATTAACAATGAGACTTCCTTTAAAAGCTACCGCAATGCTGAACGGTTATTCCTTTCACAGTAAAGAGACTTAATGCTTGTCTACTAATATTAAAGACACCTAGTGAGCGCTAATACTATTATTTTAGATATATCTAAGTAAATACCGAAAACCACACTGTACACCACGTTCAATGATATAAATACTCTGTGCAAAATAATATATGTACTTGAAGTGTATGTTTTATCTTAGCATGTGAAGAATGTTTGGTATACTCCAGTCACTGCACTATAACAGTGAGAAAGTGTGAAGTGATGGCGCTCTGTCTGTTCCTGCGCTATGTGTTCCTTATGTAATTAAAAATACTTATAAGATTACTTAAATAACAAAACACAAAGACTGGTGCACACCAATAAATTGATCTTTATGGACGAGGCAGCAATACTTCAAAACATAAGCTCACTGGTACAGTCAGCAAAGAATTGTTTTGCACTTCACATAAATGTGTAATATAACAATTGATGTATAGTGTGAAGAAGACAACGTATAAAAACTTTTATACTGCTTTAGAAGCTAAAAAGAAACAATTTTTTCTGTGACAAAAATCACCGGTGCGCCGCTTCCCCGCTTGGGATCCATGAAGGTTTAGACGCTACGACGGAAGCTACAATGTAAGCTATGCCTCCCGTAATCTATAGTTTATGGAATCGGACAGGTTCATCGCCAGTTCCTACGAATATACTCCCAAAAGACTATACTGAAAGCCTCTTACAACTTTGCAGCGGCTATAAGTGCAAAAGGTTTGTCACTCTTTGCTTCTTATTTATTTAAGACATACATTTCCTCACGTATTCCCCGGAAAAGCCGAGAAAACTTTACTCGCAACATTAATTGGGCACTTATGTCGCTGCTCAGAAAGTGGGTGTTCCGACCTCTAAAGCAGCTGCATCCATTAGTTTTGTTGTTCTTCGGTTGATGCAGCAGGTTTGCCGCTTCCCACGATTCTGCTACGGTTACGTGTAGGTTGCTAAATAAAATGTCGAATATTTTCAAACGTGGTAATAGCGAAACAAGAAAACTGATTAGAATAAACGTAGGGTCCATAAAAACATATTTGTGATATGTGAACACTTGTTGATAGGAGCAACTGAAAGACGTTTGGTTGCCGATATGTCTACGAGTCACCGAATTGGTGCTTCGTCAATATTGTCTTGATGTTTCAGAGTGGGGGTGTGGAGAGCCGAATCGGGTCAGGAGACGAATCGGGTTCTACAGATTTCCTCTGGATAGCCACATGCAACGTGGTACAGGAAGAGATGACGTATAGCGGTTATTGTTGGAAGTCGGTGCATAAGTTAGAAAGCAGAGACGTTGCCTGATATGTTGATTTCTGCGTCAAAGTTTTTGAGGATTGTGCTGTTTGGTAGATTCTGAAAAGATTCAACCTTTAAAATAGTTTTGGATAGAAATTAAGGTACACCTGGTAATTCATTTAGTTATTACTCGAAAAGCCTAACGTAACGTTCTGCATTATGTTTCTTAAATAATAAACAAATCAAGTATTTTCTGAGCTATGTGTTCCATAAAAACTTAGCTCTACTAATAGAGTATTGTGCCTGATACAATCAAATGCCTTCTATATGTCACTAAAGAACCCAATCGGTGACGTTTTATCATTCAAAAATTTTATTATGTGCTCAGTAAATGTTAGTTAGTTGTTCCACGGATCTAATTCACGATAAACCTATGATGTACAATATCTCAACAAGAGATGTTAAGGAGCAAACTCTCTAATCTACATTCTAAAATATTTCTGTTACGTGTTAGACATTTTATTTCCACGAGTATATTGCCAAAGAGTTTTGTAGCTGTATATTTCACCCGTTTAGATTCATTGAAGGATAAGGCAGATCATTTATTCCTTCTAATGTTGTACTTGTGAATATTTCTGTAACTCTCGAACTTAGATCGATTGTTGATAACAGATGTCATAAGTGAATAAATGTAATGTGTGGCTACAGTTAATATTCGAAGCTGCTTAAAGAGATTCCTGCAAGGTGTACGGTTTGAATGTGACTGAAGCTGAAAAAGTCGAAACTGAGAGCGATACCAGTTTTTTACTCAAAAAGTAGTGACACAACATCGACATACAGTATCAAAACAGCCGTGGGAAAGAAACACTGATGTAACAACAAGTAGACAGTTAAAAAGCCACGGCATATGTAAGCCTATGGGAACCTGCTGCACAGCCTCTTCCAGCAAGGGCAAGATGATGTCTGCTGAACGCCCATTGAAATAAGCTAAGGAGCTGCCTGCATTCTAAAATCCTGAAAAAGTTACGTTTGACTACCCAGTCGAATGTGTTCTCTAGTCAGCTAACTAGTAGCACACTAAGGTAACTGTTATCATATTCGGAGCCTTTTCCTAGCATAAAAAGCGAACATAAAAATTCACTTTTTTCCTCATTCTGGAAGGTGTCCTGCTACCGAAACTTCACTAAAGAGTTAAGGTGTTCTTATTATTCGCTTCAAACAATGTCTATTCCAGTTCCCACATAGGAACGAGGTAGATTAATTGTGGCAGTATCCGAGCGTACTATGACCACAACTAAACAGGTGCTCCTTGGGTACGTAAATTAAATTTAACGCCTAGTCTTATCACTCCAGACCATATAAAATGATAGATTACCCACGTGAAGTACATAGACTACTTGAAAAATCAAGTGCCGCGCGTACTGGAAACGCCATAAAATAAGTTCCCGAAGTTATCAGGGGCGCCTACTGCTTATGGTTGGAGGCCATAGGCGCTCAATTAGAAAAGTTACGTTATTAGTTACGGAATCGAAGGATTTGATCTGGTAAACATAAGATTTATTCATAAAAGATAGCAATAAAGCAAAATTAATTGAAGGTGGTATTAACAAGAATATTAAAATGACTTTGCTTCAACAGAATAAAATAGAAAATGAATGTTTACTAGCGTCACCACCAGCATGATACAAGAGAATTATGTTTGGACTGGCGGCCAGATACATATCGGCCACAAACATTTATTCAAAACGCGATATAAAAAATTAGAATAAAAAATTTAAAAAAATATATGCAACAGAATAGAGATCGCAGTAGATTAAGAAATAATGAAAGGATTAGAAAGGTCATCACAAGGTGTATGAATTCCTGTCAACTCAACAACGGGACGAAACGTGTGTGTTTATCTGGATACAGAAAAAGATCCACTTGAAACAAAAAATTAAACTTACGTGCGTGAGCAAATGGTACGCTGGCTAAGACTGTGAAATTCGGAAGTGAAGTTTTCTGTCGTCTCACTTGGTCGCGATTTCCGAAGTTTGATGAGCTCATTGCAGTCACGGTCTTACCGTGGTTGCAACTGAGACGGTTGATCGTCGCCGTGCGCCAGGTGTTGGGACTCCGCGGAAATATTCATCTTTAGGATTACCGATCGCGGTTGTGAAAAAAATCTCGAAGTACCGAGGAAGTTCAAACTTCGAAGACTCAGAAAAAGGCCAAAGGCAAGAAACAAGGAAAAAACTGACGAGTGATGAACCATGAGCTCCTTGAGCCCCAGGGTAAGCCTCTTGAAATTTTTAATAGTCTTCCTTCAGACCTCTGGAAAGGCCCATCCGCACAGTCTTTCTAGCCATTCCCCTACGTGCTCCTCCAGTGAGGGATCTGGAAGCCAGTTCACCAGCTCCACCCAATAAGTAAATTACGTATCCGCCAATGGTCTTCTTCTTTCCAGGAACGAGAACAGTATCGCCACAGTCCCAAGGTCGGACCAACTTGTACGAAATTATTGAAATTTTGGTGTGAGCTTCGCCCTGTGTTCCCTCGAAAAGACAGAGTTAGTAAATTTTGCAGTCTCACGTACAGCCATATGTTTAGCTTATGCAAAAGAGTACGAAAACCAAACACAGCAGAGTAACGCCAAAACGTCAGCTGAAGACTCCGTCAAAATTTTATTAACAAGCAGAAGGTTCACACCTGCCACATCCGGTCGCCATTCTGCTATTCAAAGCGTTGGACGCTCCTTCAATTGTCCTTCTGTTCTATTGTCCAAGTGCCGGCAATAGTGCCGCTCAGTGGCTCGCTCGGCTGCTTGTGTGGTCTACTACTGTGGATACCGTACTATGAATGACGGCTGGATCCTCGGAGCGTGAGAAAGCTTCACCTGTATCCCGTCCCAAGCGAAGGGAGTTCCCGTAGCCTACAGCCAGATACATTAAGGAGAACAACTACTATAAGCATGAAATGTTAAACTAAGTGCTGAGAGATGGGTTATCTACATTTCTATAAGCTTTGTCCTAACAACTCATAAAATCAGTGCGCAATTCACGTGGTATAACCGCAAATAAAATTACCAAACCCGACACTAAAGGAAATAAGAAGAATCTCGTATGCAAATCAGGCTAGGAAATAGGATAGAATGTGAGAAAAAGGCCTGAAACAGGTCACCGCCACATAGTTCGTGAAAATGAGATGATAGCTATCCACTTTCGCAACTGTTCAATGATGGAGAACGCATGGGGTCTTGTATGAGGCGCGCAGTCCGGAACCGTGCGACTGCTACGGTCGCAGGTTCGAATCCTGTCTCGGGCATCCATATGTGTGATGTCCTTAGGTTAGTTAGGTTTAAGTAGTTCTAAGTTCTAGGGGACTCATGACCACTGCAGTTAAGTCCCATAGTGCTCAGAGCCACTTGAACTTGAATCTTGTACGATGTAGTGGCAAGAGAGAAAAATATTTAGCCATTCTTGATACAAGTTGAAAGTTGTCTATTATAATTTGCCAGCGTCCATGAATTAAGTTTTGCGCGTTTACTATTTACGAGCAACCTTTGCTGCCATAACCGCGCCCACTGAACAGCGAACCATATTCTTGCCGCTCGTTCTGCTACATTAGGTTATTTCGGTTGAAACCTCATAGGCGAGAGCGGGTCAGCTTGAGAGCACCGTTGCGGCCAGCATAGTTTACAAGTTTCTTCGTTCGATTCGACTCTATTCTGGAGTAAAGATGTGGTTTTGTTTGTATGTTATATACGGTGCTACTGGGTGTGGCTGCATTGAGTTATATTGAGAAAGAAGGAGATCGATGTATGAAAGCAACCTTTTTTTTTAGTTTGTTTTCATGAACATACTCTGAGAATTGTACTCAACATCTCTCCATGCTTCTGCTCTGGAAGACAACGTGATATTTCCTGGAATTAAGAACTTTAGTGAGACGTTTTGAATTCTAATATTCGTTGGGTAGTGAATGGATAGCACCATGCGTGCAGTTTCCGTTTTGTTGACATACTTTATTGATTCATAATCGAGTTTAGCAAGCCAGTATTTCATTCATCGAAAATTTCTTGCTCATTGTACATTCCAAGACACGCCTGAAGACCACGTCTTTACGTGATACTGGTGTGTGTGCCACTGGATTCATGCAATATTAAACTTGTTGTTCCATAAGGAACATCTGCATTCTTTGGGATTTAATAATCACGAACCAAAAGAAAATCTCATATACACTCTCGGAAAGGATCACAACACCAAAAAATCGTTAATGTAGAGTATTGAAATTTCAGTAATACATTTGTCTAGGTAATATATTTATGTGATTGACGTTGCAAGATCACAGATTAATGTAATCGTGAGGTAAGCCACTACAAAGGTGAAATGATGGTACATTCATAACTGGTGCTACGCCCAGAATGTTGAATGTCAGCATGCAATCGTGTATGCATTCTGCTGTGCAGGTGCCAACGTCAGTTTGTAGAACGGAATTCCATGCCTGTTGCACTCGGTCAGTCAATACAGGGACGGTTAGTTGTGTTTGTGGATGACGCAGAAGTTGTCGTCCGATGATGTCCCATATGTCTTCGATTGGAGACAGATCTGGCAATCGAACAGGCTAACGCAACATGTAGGCACTGCAGAGCATGTTGGGTTACAGTAGCAGTATGTGGGCAAGCATTATCCCACTGGAAAGCACCCCATGGAATTCTGTTTATGAATGGTAGCACAACAGGTCGTATCACCAGATAGACGTACAAATTTGCAGTCAGGGTGTGTGGGGTAACTGCGAGAGTGCTTCTGCTGTCATACAAAATCGTACTCAGACCATAACTTCGCGTGCAGGTCCAGTGTGTCTAGAGCGCAGACAGGTTGGTTGTAGGCACTCAGCTTCCCTCCTCCTAACCAGCACAAAGTCATTACTGGCACCGAGGCATTACCGGCCATCACCAGAAAACACAACAGACCTCCACTCTGCTCCTCAATGAACTCTCGCTTGACAGCACTGAAGTTGCAAACGGCGGTGGTTTGGGATCAGCGGAATGCACGTTGAACGGTGTCTGGATCGGAGCTATCCTTAAAGTAACCGATTTGTAACTGATCGTTGTGTCACTGTGGTGCCAGTTGCTGCTCAAATTGCGTCTATAGATGCAATACGATGCGACAGAGCTACCCCGAACACGATGATCTACGTCCGCAGCTCGTGGTCGTGCGGTAGCGTTCTCGCTTCTCGCGCCCGGGTTCCCGGGTTCGATTCCCGGATGGTTCAGGGATTTTCTCTGCCTCGTGATGACTGGGTGTTGTGTGTCGTCCTTAGGTTAGTTAGGTTTAAGTAGTTCTAAGTTCTAGGGGACTGATGACCATAGATGTTAAGTCCCATAGTGCTCAGAGCCATTTGAACGATGATCTTCCCTCTCGGCAGTGCCACATGGCCGTCCGGAACCCGGTCTTCATGCGATCGTACATCCTCGTGACCACCGTTGCCAGCGAACATGTACAGTAGCTACATGCCTGAGAAGTCTTTCTGCGATATCGCAGAAGGAACATCCAGCTTCTCATAGTCTCATTACACGAGCTCGCTCAAACTCAGTGAAGTGCCGATAACGGCATCTTTGTCGCCTTATAGGTACTCTTCACTGAGATCAACTCAACCAGATCCAGTTTAAAGTAAACCTGATTAGCATCCTCATGTTGTTGTTGTCCTCAGTCCTGAGACTGGTTTGATGCAGCTCTCCATGCTACTCTATCCTGTGCAAGCTGCTTCATCTCCCAGTAACTACTGCAACCTATATCCTTCTGAATCTGCTTAGTGTATTCTTCTCTTGGTCTCCCTCTACGATTTTTACCCTCCACGCTCCCCTCCAATGCTAAATTTATGATCCCCTGATGCCTCAAAACATGTCCTACCAACCGATCCCTTTTTCTAGTCAAGTTGTGCCACAAACTTCTCTTCTCCCCGATCCTATTCAATACCTCCTCATTAGTTACGTGATCTACCCACCTAATCTTCAGCATTCTTCTGTAGCACCACATTTCGAAAGCTTCTATTCTCTTCTTGTCCAAACTAGTTATCGTCCATGTTTCACTTCCATACATGGCTACACTCCAAACAAATACTTTCAGAAACGGCTTCCTGATACATAAATCTATATTCGATGTTAACAAATTTCTCTTCTCCAGAAACGCTTTCCTTGCCATTGCCAGTCTACATTTTATATCCTCTCTACTTCGACCATCATCAGTTATTTTACTTCCTAAATAGCAAAACTACTTTACCACTTTAAGTGTCTCATTTCCTAATCTAATTCCCTCAGCATCACCCGATTCAATTTGACTACATTCCATTATCCTCGTTTTGCTTTTGTTTATGTTCATCTTATATCCTCTTTTCAAGACACTGTCCATTCCGTTCAACTGCTCTTCCAAGTCCTTTGCCGTCTCTAACAGAATTACAATGTCATCGGCGAACCTCAAAGTTTTTACTTCTTCTCCATGAATTTTAATACCTACTCCGAATTTTTCTTTTGTTTCCTTTACTGCTTGCTCAGTATACAGATTGAATAACATCGGGGAGAGGCTACAACCCTGTCTCACTCCTTTCCCAACCACTGCTTCCCTTTCATGCCCCTGGACTCTAATAACTGCCATCTGGTTTCTGTACAAATTGTAAATAGCCTTTCGCTCCCTGTATTTTACCCCTGCCACCTTCAAAATTTGAAAGTGAGTATTCCAGTCAACATTATCAAAAGCTTTCTCTAAGTCTACAAATGCTAGAAACGTAGGTTTGCCTTTCCTTAATCTTTCTTCTAAGATAAGTCGTAAGGTCAGTATTGCCACACGTGTTCCAACATTTCTACGGAATCCAAACTGATCCTCCCCGAGTTCTGCATCTACCAGTTTTTCCATTCGTCTGTAAAGAATTCGCGTTAGTATTTTGCAGCTGTGACTTATTAAACTGATAGTTCTGTAATTTTCACATCTGTCAGCACCTGCTTTCTTTGGGATTGGAATTATTATATTCTTCTTGAAGTCTGAGGGTATTTCGCCTGTCTCATACATCTTGCTCACCAGCTGGTAGAGTTTTGTCATGACTGACTCTCCCAAGGCCGTCAGTAGTTCTAATGGAATGTTGTCTACTCCGGGGGCCTTGTTTCGACTCAGGTCTTTCAGTGCTCTGTCAAACTCTTCACGCAGTATCTTACCTCCCATTTCGTCTTCACCTACATCCTCTTCCATTTCCATAATCTTGTCCTCAAGTACATCGCCCTTCTATAAACCTTCTATGTACTCCTTCCACCTTTCTGGCTTCCCTTCTTTGCTTAGAACTGGGTTGCCGTCTGAGCTCTTGATATTCATACACGTGGTTCTCTTCTCTCCAAAGGTCTCTTTAATTTTCTTGTAGGCAGTATCTATCTTACCCCTAGTGAGATGAGCCTCTACATCCTTACATTTGTCCTCTAGCCATCTCTGCTTAGCTATTTTGCACTTTCTGTCGATCTCATTTTTGAGACGTTTGTATTCCTTTTGCCTGCTTCATTTACTGCATTTTTATATTTTCTCCTTTCATCAATTAAATTCAATATTTCTTCTGTTACCTAGCCCTCGTCTTTTTACCTACTTTATCCTCTGCTGCCTTCACTACTTCATCCCTCAGAGCTACCCATTCTTCTTCTACTGTGTTTCTTTCCCGCATTGCTGTCAATTGTTCCCTTACGCTCTCCTTGAAACTCAGTACAACCTCTGGTTCTTTAAGCTTATCCAGATCACATGTCCTTAAATTCCCCCCTTTTTGCAGTTTCTTCAGTTTTAACCTGCAGGTCATAACCAATAGATTGTGGTCAGAGTCCACATCTGCCCCTGGAAATGTCCTACAATTTAAAACCTGATTCCTAAATCTCTGTCTTACCATTATATAATCTATCTGATACCTTTTAGTATCTCCAGGATTCTTCCATGTATACAACCTTCTTTTATGATTCTTGAACCAAGTGTTAGCTATGATTAAGTTATGCTCTGTGCAAAATTCTACCAGACGGCTTCCTCTTTCATTGCTTAGCCCCAATCCATAATGACCTACTATGTTTCCTTCTCTCCCTTGTCCTACTGACGAATTCCAGTCACCCATGACTATTAAATTTTCGTCTCCCTTCACTACCTGAATAATTTCTTTTATCTCATCATACATTTCATCAATTTCATCATCATCTGCAGAGCTAGTTGGCATATAAACTTGTACTACTGTCGTAGGCATGGGCTTTGTGTCTATCTTGGCCACAATAATGCGTTCACTATGCTGTTTGTAGTAGCTTACCCGCACTCCTATTTTTTTATTCATTATTAAACCTACTCCTGCATTACCCCTATTTGATTTTGTATTTATAACCCTGTATTCACCTGACCAAAAGTCTTATTCCTCCTGCCACCGAACTTCACTAATTCCCACTATATCTAACTTTAACCTATCCATTTCCCTTTTTAAATTTTCTAACCTACCTGCCCGATTAAGGGATCTGACATTCCACGCTGCGATCCGTAGAATGCCAGTTTTCTTTCTCCTGATAACGACGTCCTCCTGAGTAGTCCCCGCCCGGAGATCCGAATGGGGGACTATTTTACCTCCGGAATATTTTACCCAAGAGGACGGCATCATCATTTAATCATACAGTAAAGCTGCATGTCCTCGGGAAACATTACGGCTGTAGTTTCCCCTTGCTTTCAGCCGTTCGCAGTACCAGCACAGCAAAGCCGTTTTGGTTAATGTTGCAAGGCCAGATCGGTCAATCATCCAGACTGTTGCCCTTGCAACTACTGAAAAGGCTGCTGCCCCTCTTCAGGAACCACATGTTTGTCTGGCCTCTCAACAGATACCCCTCCGTTGTGGTTGCACCTACGGTACGGCCATCTGTATCGCTGAGGCACGCAAGCCTCCCCACCAACGGCAACGTCCATGGTTCATGGGGGGGGGGCATCCTCATAATGGCGCTAACAGCGTCACGTCTATGCGTCTGGTGCGAAATTTTAATAGACATCTTTCAGATGTAGGAATACGGCTACCAACTTTCGTTTACGTCGCATAATTCCTTCTTGGTGTTGAGCTTCTTTTTGTCAATATATTTACTTACATTCCGTTCTTTTAGCAGTTTAATTGAATGAAATGTTTTTCATGATGGTGGAAGTGAATAACGATCAGGCCTTGCACTAACGCCTTGCGCAACAATAATAAGAGAAACGATCTTATCCTTTCAGCTTCAGATCGATCTGAACCACTTCTTACTTCGTACGAACTGTACAAACGGGGAAGACTTCTATTATTTTAATAAATTGTTTTCAGATTTCAGAAGTAATTTTGCCTCGTGAATTACAGACTAGCAGTTGATTTACCATTTTGATATAATGTTTTGTGGAACTGTTGCATTACCAGATCCGAACAGCCAATTGCTACAAACTATAATTGAATCCACTGTTATGATACATGTTCCTCCCACTGGGAGTAATCTAGATGATGCTTTTGGGATCGAAGGTTAGATTCAGTGATGAGAATTTGCTCAGTTAACAGTAGTAAATGATTTCAGATGCTAGAGAATATCCGTTGTGCTACGTAAACTTGTATCTAATTGTATCTGAAGGGCAGTCAAATCTCATAACACTATTATCTTTTATAGCTTTATTATCTTAGTAAATACGGAATGTTTAATCAGGAAAATTTTATGTGGATCTTACTGCCAACTACTACAAGTAAAACTTATTTTACGGACACAAAAAACATGGCTCAGAAACACTGAAAGTGGTCCTTCTTATAATTCCCGTACTGATAGATTTATCTGTTCGTGAATATCCACCAAATTATCTTACACTCTTCTTGTCTAGAGCTTACGCGTGGTTCAAATGACTCTGAGCACTATGGGACTTAACATCTGTGGTCATCAGTCCCCTAGAACTTAGAACTAATTAAACCTAACTAACCTAAGGGCATCACATACATCCATGCCCGAGGCAGGATTCGAACCTGCGACCGTAGCAGTCGCGCAGTTCCGGACTGAGCGCCTAGAACAGCTCGGCCACCGCGGCCGACTGCTTACGAGTGGTAATTGTAACCTGAATTGCTACAAAATATTCACTGAAGACCCAAAGTAACTAGTACACCTGCCTAATATCATGTGGGGCCCCCGCCATCACGCAGAAGTGCCGCAGCATGACGTGGCATAGACTCGACTAATGTCTGAAGTAGTGCTGGAGTGAACAGACACCACGAATCCCGCAGGGCTGCCTATAAATCCGTAGGAGTACGATGAGGTGGAGATCATTTATGAACAGCATGTTGCATGGCATCCCAGATATGCTCAATAATGTTCATGTCTAGGGAGTTTGGTGGCCAGCGAAAGTGTTTCAGCTCCGGAGAGTGTTCCTGGGCCGACTCTGTAGCAATTCTGGACGTATGGGGTGTCGCATTGTCCTGCTGGAATTGTCCAAGTCCGTTGGAATGCACAATGGACATGAATGGATGCAAGTGATAAGACAGGATGCTTATGTACGTGTCATCTGTCAGAGTCGTATCAAGAGGTATCAGGGGTCCGATATCACTTCAACTGCATACGCCCCACACGATTACAGAGCCTCCACCAGCTTGAACAGCCTCTTGCTGACATGTAGGGTCCAAGGATTCATGAGGTTGTCTCCATACCCGTACACGTCCATCCGCTCGATACAACTTGAAATGAGACTCGTCCGACCAGGCAACATGCTTCCATTCACCAACAGTCAGTGTAGGTGTTGACGAGCCCAGGCGAATTGTAAAGCTTTGTGCCGTGCAGTCATCAAGCGTACAAGAGTGGACCTTCGACTCCGAAAGCCCATATCGATGATGTTTCGTTGAACGGTTCGCACGCTGACACTCGTTGATGGAGCAGCACTGAAGCCTGCAGCAATTTGCGGAAGGGCTGCACTTCTGTCACGCTGAACGATTCTCTTCAGTCGTCGTTGGTCCCGTTCTTGCAGAGTCTCTGTCCGGCCGCAGCGATGTCGGAGATTTTATATTTTACCGTATTCCTGATATTAAAGGTACACTCGTGTAATGGTCGTAGGTGAAAATGCCCACTTCATTGCTACCTCGGAGATGCTGTGTCCCATCGCTCATACGCCGACTATAACACCACATTCAAACTCACTTAAATCTTGACACCCTGCCATTGTAGCAACCGATCTTGACAACCTGCCATTGTAGCAACCGATCTAATAACTACGCCAGACACTTTTTGTCTTATATAGGCGTTGATGACCGCAGCGCCTTGTTGTTAGTATTTACATATCTCTGTATTTGAATATGCATGTCTATATCAGTTTTTTTTGACACTTCAGTGTACATGAACCTGCAAAGTGCCGCTCGCCAGGTTTCGAGTGCAGAGGCACACGTTTTGTTTCGTCAATCGTCAAACTGTTCTCTGAGAGCTTCTAAGTTTTGCGGAGTGGAATACATAGATAAAGTAGAAGTGACTGAAGCCATCGAACGAATCCGGAGACACGTTGCTAGGACTATAGATAATTTGTACAATAAATCTCATATGAAATTGTAACGAACGTACTCAGGAAACTAAAATGAGATTCCTTGGAAAGAAGATGACTTTGCTGTCGTGAATCCGTGTTGGATAAATATGGAGATCTGGTGAGAAGGATGAGTGTCTCACGGTTCTGTTGCTCCCGTTATATATCTTGCTTCAGGATCACGGGAATTAGGTAACGGAAAATAGGACAAGTATAGAGCCATACTGCTAGTCATCTTTCCCCTTCCATGCAGCGTGTCCCAGGGGGATCGCTCAACATACAGTGACACGACGAGAACTCATTTGAAGCAAAGAACTCCGTATTGGCTTATGCCCTACTCGAAATGGTTTACTTCCTCGTGTCTGCTATGTCACTGAACTTTCGTTTTCCGCAACAAACACAATCACTGAAAATGTTAATAATTTTATTTTGGGGGTACGTATTACTATACAGTCCACCGTCTGTGTTCGACGTCAATGTTCAGTAATAATTCACGGGAGATGGCAGCACTAACAGTGGAGGTATAGAAGCGAGCCTGGGGAGGTGGGTGGGAGGGCCACGTGAAAACAATACTGTTGTCTTCGAAATGCGGAAATGGAGCAAATTGTCTGACTTTCAAAAGGGCATCTCCATTGGATTTCGGGTGAAGGGTGGAAGTATTTCCGAAAAGACCAAGTTGTTGAGCTATTCGCGTGCTGCCGTGGTTAAAGTAGCGGGTGATCAAAAAGTCAGTATAAATTTGAAAACTGAATAAATCAAGGAATGATTTAGATAGAGAGGTGTAAATTGACACACATATTTGGAATGACATGGAGTTTTATTAGAACCAAAAAAAGTACAATAGTTAAAAAAATGTCCGACAGATGGCGCTTCATCTGATCGGAATAGCAATAATTAGCATAACAAAGTAAGACAAAACAATGATGATGTTCTTTACAGGAAATGCTCAATATGTCCACCATCATTCGTCGACAATATCTGTGGTCGAGGAATAATGTTGTGAACAGCACTGAAAGCATGTCCGGAGTTATGGTGAGGCATTGGCGTCGGATGTTATCTCTCAGCATCCACAGAGACGTCGGTCGATCACGATACACTTGCGACTTCAGGTAACCCCAAAGCCAGTAATCGCACGGACTGAGGTCTGAGGACCTGGGAGGCCAAGCATGAAGAAAGTGGTGACTGAGCACACGATCACCACCAAACGACGCCCGCAAGAGATATGTCACGCGTCTAGCAATATGGGGTGGAACGCCATCTGGCATAAACATCATACGTTCCAACCAGGCTGGGGATGATGCGATTCTGTAACATATCGGCATACCTCTCACCCGTCACAATAGCAGTTATTTTGCTGTCCAGCGACATCTGTCGGACGTTTTGTGAATTTTTTTTGGTTCTAATAAAACCCCATGTTATTCCAAGCATGTGTGTCAATTTTTACCTCTCTATCTACATTATTCAATGGTTTATTAAGTTTTCAAATTTATACTGACTTTTTGATCACCCGGTATGTTGCGCATGGCAAAATAGCGTTATCCTAAACTGGCTCGGTGGCAACCGTGGTGCCCCACTGACTATAGGTGACAGGGAGGAATGACGGCTGCGGAGATGTGTTCGCGCAAATAGGCGTGCAAATGTTGAGCAACTGACCGTCCATATGAGCCAGTGGCCTACCAGCAGCGTCTCTTCACCGACCAATCAGCAAACGTTAACTCCGTATGGGCTTCTGAACAGGCTCCTCATTCAAGCACCTATGCTGACTGCTGCTCATCGACGACGAAGGCTGGAATTTGCACACTGACGTCATAACCGGATGTCCATTGAGCGGCGACAAGTGTCAATTTCAGAGAAATCACATTTTACGCTGCATCGAACAGATGACCATTGGCGAGTACGGCGTGAAACGTCTGAAAGCAAATACCCTGCAACAATTGTCGGAAGGTTCCAGGTCGAAGAAGGGAGCGTTATGGTCTGGGTAATGCTTTCGTGGCATTCCCTCGGTGACTTCGTCATTATGGGAGGTAGAATCGACAAGACTAAGCACGCATCTATCCTTGAGGACCATGTCCACCCCTACATGCATTTTATTTTATTTTTGCCCGGTGCGGTGGCATCCACTAGCAGGACAATGCAACGTGTCACGTCCCACAGCTCATTGTGTACGTACGTGCTTCGAAGAGCATCAGGATGTGTTTACCGTACTCCTCTGGCCACCAAACTCCGAGGATTAAAACCCAGTGGAGAACCTGCGGGACCACCTGGAGCGGTCTGCTGGCCTCTTTGACTCTCTTCCTACACGTCTCGCTGCTGACCGGTCAGGCTTTTGACAGATAGTCATATTAATACGGCTGGACAGTGTATAACCTCTCTGGAAGCAGAATCTTGCATGTAAAACTAGTTCCTATTAATCACAGTTTCTTATTGAGACATAGGTTTAAGATTAATAACGAAATTTTCAATAAAATAAGTCACAAAGTTATGAGAATACTGTATGAATGTTTGTTCACTAATCCAGACTCATAAACAAGAGCAGTAATTTAAATGAGAAACGTGTAGCCAGTTTTTAATTACAGCTTATGTAAATTATCTTACTTTGAATTCCTTCAACAGTGCCACTCCCAGTTGCAGTGTCTCACGAATTCAAGTTCCAATTTGATGATAATTCCGACTTTCAACAGCACAAGCTAAAAGTTATCATATTCCCAGCATAGACACCGTTCAAATCTTCGCTATTGACAGCAGACTACTCCGTTTGGGAGTAAAATTTGCCGCGAGGGATTAGCCGAACGGTCTAAGGCGCTGCAGTCATGGACTGTGCGGCTGGCCCCGGAGGAGGTTCGGGTCCTCCTTCGGGCTTGGGTGTGTGTGTTTGTCCTTAGGTTAATTTAGGTTAAGTAGTGTGTAAGCTTAGGGACTGATGACCTTAGCAGTTAAGTCCCATAAGATTTCACACACATGTGAACATTTTTTGGAGTAATATTTTATGTATTGGAGACTAACCAGCGGCCTCTACAACGGCTGGAAACAGAGTGGACCAGAGCGACTCGCAGGGTGCGTCTGCCTCAAATCAGACAGTGCTTGTCCGATCTGTGACTTTGTCATCACGACAAGAGAAGTGGTGTGGTTATAATCTGAGTGATTCCTTTACTTGCGTTTTATGTCCCACGTTGTGTCGTAAGCGTCAGAAACTGACGCTTGTGGGAGTAGTAGGGGGTTTCTTGGTGTAATGAGCTGACTGCCGTGGACCCAACATCTGACCCGTAGAGAACTGTTAGAAGTATAATTCTTTATATGTAGAGTAACTCTCGTCCATGTCGCATCTTTTTACAGAAGTACGTCTACAAGAACTCTTCTTGCTAATGGCATCAAATAATGTAGTTTTAGATTATTGAGTAACGGTACAAATAGAGTATTGTTTTTTTAAAACTAAATTGCCGTGTCATATCCTGCTTCTTGCAGAATAACAATAAATCTTGAGAACGTCGGACAAGTTGTTAGTCATCCTCAAGAAACATGAGAGTAACACCAGGTAGCACCATCTCCAGCCTACAAAATGACTTCATCTCGCGGAGAAAGACACTCCACAAGTTTCCTCAGTGATGCCACATTCAGCTGAAGCGACAAATTGATGCTGGGGTTTTGATTACGACGTCGGACTCACCGTTGCAAATACTCGCAGCCATTTTCCGTGAGACTGAGATCAGGTGATATAGCGCGCCAGTTGAGGTGTGGTAGGGGTGCCTGAGTGGTCGTGAAACGAGAAACGTAAGCCTGCACTCCTGTCACCGCTACTGTTGTAGCTTTGAAGGAGGGGAGATGCCACGACATTCTTACCATGAAGATGTAGAAGAAAGGGCAACCCTTGGTCACCGAGAATGTTAAAATAAACGTGCCGACTCATGGTCAGGTGTAATCTGAATAAATGGGCTCAAGTCACGGTACGAAGGACGATCCCAAAATATCACAAACCATCTCGAGTCTAAACTTTACGTTCCACACACAGCTGTCCGTCGGTGCACTCCACGCCTTGCGTTATTTCAGGAGAGGGAAAATCATGATTCGTTCAAACCACACTACATGCACCCAGTCAACTACTGCGCAGTTTTAGTGCTGTCTGACCCACTGAAAATCTGTAACTTCTTGTGCCGCTGCGAGCAATGACCTTTTGCAAGATACACGACACCAGATGTCTAACTGCATGCAGTTCCATTTTCAACGTGCACTCACAGCCTGATTCAGTCACTGATAGTAACTATTTCTGTCAGGTCTGACGTGGGCTTTCACTGACAATGGCTGACACTCATCTCTGGTCCCCGTAGGTTAGCGTTTTTTTACGACCTCTGTTGCGTCGCGTTACATGGCTGCCAGTGGTACACCATCCATCGAAGAAACCGCAGTGATACACCAACAAATCGGGAAGCTTCAATTTCGATGTGGTCGTGGACACGTGAAAAACGCCATGTCTCCTTTTTGACATTCTGTCACGTCTACAGTGCGACCCACATTATTGCACTGATTCCATACAAATGACTGGCGTCTATACACAACTTCACTGCCACGTTTTATGGCAGCGGAGGAGGGTCACGTGACCACCTGTTACCAGTTCTACACCACATACAGTGCACCAAAGCGAGTAGTGCGCTCTCTTATTGGAGTTTCTAATGTTTTGACCGGTGAGCTTCTGTGCAGACCACAATATCTTAATAAGTGTTGTGCGCCGATGAAATTACAATCATCCGGCGAAAGCAGTGTATTCTTTGAAACCTTAGTTCACTTTCTTACATCGACGAATAAAAAGATTTGCTTAACTTGAGACTGTTCTTTGCTACAGGAGAGTGTAGAATATTTACAGCTGTCATTCACTATGAAAGCATCACGTGATGCTTACAATCATAAACTGTTTTCTTGAAGTACAATGTTCAAATTTAAGTAAACTTCATGTTCTTTTGAAACTTCACGATCACTTTTCCTTCACGATGTTGTTGACTGCTGAAACTGAGGTCACAAACAACTGCAGTGCTCTTCCTAGCCCAGCGCTGTGTTGACCACAGTACGATGGCGCTAAAGTACTGAGAGACGAGGCTGGTCTTCAGGATACGTCGTTTTGGATTGCAGCGAGACATCACTAATGTCTGGTACCGATGCGCGTTACCAACTAAGTCGAGTAGTGGGTAGAGACAGTAGAACAGGTACAAAAATTGCTTTCCCTTGTATAGACTGTCAACTTTCATGGCTCCGGATTTTACGTATTAATCACTACAGGCCAAGAAAATACGTTTGATTACTTATCTGACAAACTTGGTTATTAAAATCTAACACTATGGCGTGATCATCAATTTACAAGCTTCATTTTATTAAATTGGGAGTTACTTTCCCTTTTAGCTTTACTCTATTTTTTCCAGCCATAAGAAGTCAGTGTTACAATTAATAATTCAAAATTTATGTGAACTGTTTACTTTTGAAATGTGAACATACTCTTAGACCTAAATTTTGCTCTCCAAATGGTGATGCAGTTGGTTAAGGGTTTTAATTAGTTTCCACATTTGAGTATGAAATGAGCCCTTTACCTGCTGTTTACATTATATGAGTTAAATCGTTGACTCTCATACACTTCCTCAGTATATCAACTAAGATTTTGTGCATTTATGCATCAGTGAAGAGTGCCATTTCAATGTAGAAAATAAAACATTCATTTTTTTCTATTCATTTGTAGAAACCGTTGTCTTCAGGATGATTCTTGAGGTTATTGGTTTGTTTTTATAACGAATGAGAAAACTGACAATTGATCTTCTCAGAAGATACGCAGATGGAAACATAGTCACGGCAGCAGAGCTTACTTCCACTAGTTCAAATGACCCCTTTCCAAAGCACTTCCAGAAGCTGCTCATTATCGATAACAGGTCCATAATAAAGAGCATATAATAACACAGTGTAGCATACGTTTTAACTCGGTTAACCGAGCGAGTTGGCGCAGTGGTTAGCACACTGGACTCGTATTCGGTAGGACGACGGTTCAATGCCGCGTCCTGCCATCCTGATCTAGGTTTTCCGTAATTTCCCTAAATAGCTTCAGGCAAATGCCGGGATGGTTCCTGTGAAAGGAGATGGCTGATTTCCTCCCCCATCCCTTCCTAATCCGAGGTCGTGCTCCGTCTCTAATGACCTCTTTGTCGATGGGATGTTAAACACCAATCTCCTCCACTCGGCTAGATGCGAAAAACGACTGAGATTTACATCAACACTGTATGTCTTGCCACCAAGTGCTGGCTTTTGTAGTAAACTGCATTGTTCTAGAACATCGTGGAGCAGTGATATTAAAGCAATTTATGTATTTAATATCCGGTAATTACAAACATTGGAAAGAAATGAACGATGCGCACTATCGGTCTTTAAAAAGTCTGTAAATCATGTTTGTGATGGTGTACAGTTTAAAAAACTCAAGAATAACATTAAAACTGACCAAATTATTTGAATAAGAGAAGTTGCTTTTGTTTTACAAAATTGCCTTTTTTATGCATATGACAAAAATGCTGTGTGAAGTTACATACGTTTTTATAATGAAGTAATCGAATCTTAACTAGCGAATAATACGACATTACCGAGTACATTATGAAAATTCTTAAGTACACGGGGTTTCCTTGAAAATAAAAATTATTAACTTCATGATAAATTACAAGTGTATTGCTTGCTAATGTTCTTTAAAATTATGTTTTCGGGTTGTTTCAGTGTATAATTAGTAAGATGGTTATTATCTTGTGACTGTATGTTCAGTTGTCGAACTTCATAAGCAAACCTGAAATTTATGTAATTTGACAATTTAACTTGGTGCCTCGAGTTGCTCATTTGAAATCTAGCATAAAACTAGTTCCTTACGTTTCATTAAATCAGTTTCCCATGGTTACGGCCTGTTACAACTACTAATTAACGAAATGTTGACAGCAATTACTAAACTAATTTACTTGTGATTCATAAATTCAAGAACTGTCATACAAAGTTGAGGCGGTAAGGTACGAAATGACATATTTTGTAACACGCTCCACCATTTTCCCACAATACTACCGTACATGTAATTTGAAGGCAATGAGATCTCTCGAAAGGAGGCAACTTACAAACGAACCACGCCCACCAAATGATGAAACCCGCTCACTGCCTGTGACGTGTCTGTAATTAACTGCCACACAAAATTAATAACCAGTAATGACAAGGATGCTCTGCAATAAAAGACAATCTGCGTTGACCCACTTCATTAATATTCAAACAATAGAACATGCGTAACTATGACCATTTAATTCAAAATGATGTAATTCCCATTTCGAAGTCCGTTCATTTCAGACTAACCACAGCTTGTTCATGCTAATTCAGTACAAATCTGATTATAAATAAATGTAGCAATTTCGCCTACAAATTGTTCCATGTACAGGTGTTCATTTTAACAGTTATTATTCACAAAAATCGCGCAAATTGACGTATGGTCACGGAAATTTATTTCTGCTCAAAACGAAAGACACTCTGAGTTACATGTTCTCACTGAACTCTGCATACAAGGGGGTGCTGAAAAGTAATGCCTCTGAATTTTTTATTTGCACACTGTTAAAGCTTTTTAAACAAAACAAACGTTATCGACATGCTACTCCTTTATTCTTGATTTGCAGATATTTGGTTTTTCAACACAGTCACACTGGAGATGAATACATTTCTCCCAACGAGAGACCAGTTCGTTTATACAGTTACTGTAGACTATTTTACTCTGTTGACAGACTCACAAGCTAACCACTGCATGCAACGCTTCATGATTATCAAAGTGACTTCATAGAAGAAAATTGTAAGTCTTGGAATCAGATGAAAATCGGACAGGGCCAAGTTCCGATTGTATGGAGTATGGTCGATGACAGTGAACCGGAGGCATCGGGTTGTTGCAAATTTCGCAGCACTCATGCGTCGCCTGGCATTGTCATGCTGAAAGAAACGTGCTCCATGTGTGGACAAACTTCGCAAATTCGAAACCCGACTACAGCACGCTGTTCCTCACGCACCGACACGGATAAATTATGTACCGCTATGTTACACGCTACAGTTCGGAGCCCTCTAGCGGCAGAGGCCTGCAAATATGACATCAAGTATAAAGATGTGGAGAATTATTGACGTTTGTTTTAATTATAATTGGTTAAGAGTTTTGACATAAAAGATTCGGAGGCATTACTTTTCAGCACTTGCTCGTATCAAACTTCTTAGACACTGCTTTCTTTAACCTTCACTTGTCCATTTTCCGTAACACTTTTCTCAGATTGTAGCTCAGCCGACCGGAAACCACTACTGGCACCCTGCGCTGGTTACTGCTAGCACTGTCGACGCGACAAGATAACATCCCAGTTGCCAGAAAAGACGCATAAGAATAATGAAAAACCGAAGGGAGGTCTCGTTGGCTAGCGCATGCTACGTGAATGAGTAAATATGTTAATAACACTCTGTTCTTACGACTTCATTTACGTTATATAGTAGGAATAATAAGCGTATTTGAGAATTCTGGTGAACTGCCAACAGTCTATGGCTATACCTGAGCAATTCTTGATAACCTTAGCTGACATACGAGGGTTGGAAGTTTAATAGTGGCAACTATTTACAGGGTGTTTCAAAAATGACCGGTACATTTGAAACGGCAATAAAAACTAAACGAGCAGCGATAGAAATACACCGTTTGTTGCAAAATCCTTGGGACAACAGTACATTTTCAGGCAAACTTTCGAAATTACAGTAGTTACAATTGTCAACAACAGATGTCGCTGTGGTCTGGGAAACTCTATAGTACGATATTTTCCACATATCCACCATGCGTAGCAATAATATGGCGTAGTCTCTGAATGAAATTACCCGAAACCTTTGACAACGTGTCTGGAGGAATGGCTTCACATGCAGATGAGATGTACTGCTTCAGCTGTTCAATTGTTTCTGGATTCTGGCGGTACACCTGGTCTTTCAAGTGTCCCCACAGAAAGAAGTCACAGGGGTTCATGTCTGACGAATAGGGAGGCCAATCCACACCGCCTCCTGTATGTTTCGGATAGCCCAAAGCAATCACACGATCATCGAAATATTCATTCAGGAAATTAAAGACGTCGGCCGTGCGATGTGGCCGGGCACTATCTTGCATAAACCACGAGGTGTTCGCAGTGTCGTCTAAGGCAGTTTGTACCGCCACAAATTCATGAAGAATGTCCAAATAGCGTGATGCAGTAATCGTTTCGGATCTGAAAAATGGGCCAATGATTCCTTTGGAAGAAATGGCGGCCCAGACCAGTACTTTTTGAGGATGCAGGGACGATGGGACTGAAACATGGGGCTTTTCGGTTCCCCACATGCGCCAGTTCTGTTTATTGGCGAAGCCGTCCAGGTAAAAATAAGCTTCGTCAGTAAACCAAATGCTGCCCACATGTATATCGCCGTCATCAATCCTGTGCACTAAATCGTTAGCGCATGTCACTCGTGCAGCAATGGTAGCGGCGCTGAGGGGTTGCCGCGTTTGAATTTTGTATGGATAGAGGTGTAAACTCTGGCGCATGAGACGATACGTGGACGTTGGCGTCATTTGGACCGCAACACGGCGAACGGAAACCCGAGGCCGCTGTTGGATCACCTGCTGCACTAGCTGCGCGTTGCCCTCTGTGGTTGCCGTACGCGGTCGCCCTACCTTTCCAGCACGTTCATCCGTCACGTTCCCAGTCCGTTGACATTTTTCAAACAGATCCTTTATTGTATCGCTTTTCGGTCCTTTGGTTACATTAAACCTCCGTTGAAAACTTCGTCTTGTTGCAACGACACTGTGTTCTAGGCGGTGGAATTCCAACACCAGAAAAATCCTCTGTTCTAAGGAATAAACCATGTTGTCCACAGCACACTTGCACGTTGTGAACAGCACACGCTTACAGCAGAAAGACGACGTACAGAATAGCGCACCCACAGACTGCGTTGTCTTCTATATCTTTCACATCACTTGCAGCGCCATCTGTTGTTGAAAATTGTAACTACTTTAATTTCGAAAGTTTGTCCGCCTGAAAATGTACTGTTGTCCCAAGCATATTGCAACAAACGGTGTATTTCTATCGCTGCTCGTTTAGTTTTTATTGCCGTTTCAAATATACCGGTCATTTCTGAAACACCCTGTATTTACAGCTCCTGCAAAATAGATACGTGTTTCAAAGTTATACTGGCCTGGAAAGTAGTCACCAGCATTGTGTATAACCCGTTGCCAGTGATGTGGAAGTCGTAGAATACTCTTATCAGTGCCAGTTGTGTTGACAGCTATAGCGGGGCGGTCTATTGCCCGACGAATTTGTAGCAGTTCTGAAGCGAATGCCGTGCAGTGTCTCATTCAGTTTAGAAATCGAGTTAAACTCACGAGGGTTAAGTCAGTGGAGTGCAGTAGGTGGTATAGCACTTAGGACACTTTCTGCAGAACCTGACCATCATTTTGCAGGACAATGCTCAAGCACGTAAAGTGCAAACTATTACTGATTTGTTTGACTGATGGGAATGCTAAGTGCTTTACCACCTACTGCACTCCCCACATTTAAGCCCTCGTAAGTTCAACTCGATCTCGAAACCGGAGAAAACACTTCACAGCATTCGCTTCAGAACTGCTATAAATTCGTCAGGCAATAACCGCGCCGCGCGACTGTCAAGACGTCTGGCACTGCTAAGAATGTCCTACGACTTCCACATCGCTTGCAACGGGTTATACACAATGCTGGTGACTACTTTCCAGGCCAGTAAAACTTTGAAACACGTATTTATTTTGCAGGAGCTGTAAATAAATAGTTGCCACTATTAGAGTTCCAGCCCTCATATTAGCTGAAGGCAACTACTTCTTGCCATCTTTACTTTAAAGGCGCTATTTAAATTTGTCTGTTAAATGTGACTTGCATTTCATCTCTAGGCTTTAAATGTGGCACACCAAGCATTTCTAGTAGTCACCATATATGGATGCCTTTTGCCTGAGAAAAGTTTTTGCCTCTGGTGACTCGTAACTTGCGGCTTTTACTTAAAGTGTAATAACCACCTTAATAGTCATAGGTTCTGTTGCAATTTGCTTCTTCTTAAATTTTTGCTTCAAAATTGGAAAATAAAGGATTCACCAGACGTCATTTCTCCAGTTCTAAACGAACGTATTCTCTAGCTACAGTCGCTATTGTAGACTTCGGCGAACACTTCTTGGCCGCCACTGTTGACGTCATGATGACTCGTTCCGCATTACCTTACCGGTATCCAGGTAAGCCACAGCCCTGGTCTATTCTGTGTCGTTTGCTCTCCAAACCTTTGCTATCTTTTAGTCTTAGCTTTGACAAATTCGAAGAAAGAGAGACAGACAGAAAGACAAGAATTAGAGGGGAAGGGTGAGAGAGAGAAAGAGAGAGAGAGAGAGAGAGAGAGAGAGAGAGAGAGAAGAGAGACAGAGCGGGGTTGTCACATCATACAATAAAGTAATACAAAGAACAATTAAGAAAAAAACTAAAGGAAGAAACTAATAATGCAGTGGTACTAAATAATATTGACATTTAGTTCAGAGTAAACATTAAATAAAAGACGCTGATGTCACCACAGCAGTAACAAAATATATTTGGGCGAAGAAAATCTAACCAAACCATTTCCCAAAAATAATGAAATAATAACTATAGTGGTGGGAGTGGCTCTGGAGCAGAGAGGGAGTTGGCCGTGACCGCAGCTTACTGTGGGCAGACAGAGGCTGTCTGCCAGCAAGCATGGCGCCGCCTCTCTTGCTGTGTGGCTGCCGTAGCGCCAGGCCACGCCGCGCCGGGCCGCCCAGTGCCACAGCACGGCACGGCACGGCCAGCGGTGGAGACAGATCGATGCGCGTGACTGCCGCACGCGCGCTCCAAACCACTCTCACTGAGGATTATGCTGGAGTCGGATTCTGAAGCACCGTGCCTGTGTGTGCTTCTGTATAATATGATTCATTATCACCACCAGCCATTTGGCAGGATCTTCTAGGTAAAGCCCTCCTCTAGACTTTTACATGAATTACGCAGCCACGTCGTCCCTGTACATCATCTGCCACATACTGACCTTACACTGATTTGTCGACTCAATCATTTACTGTCTCTTGACACCCATCATTACACCATCTAGGTTACACGAATTGTAACCCAGCCTGCACACGACGAAATTAGACGTGCTAGCACACATGACATCGATAGGGCTACTGGGCATTGCTCAGCTAGGAAAGCTCCTGATCTTCTAATACACATCACGAGTGTCATCGTGCGTTACTAACAGTCACCTTTTGGAGATCGTTCATGCCTGATGTTCAGGAAGCCTGGGAAAGCCCACTCCCTCCCACAAAATTATTGACCCATCAGCCTGTTGAGATCGCTCGACTGTTGAGTAGGCGATCCTAAAAACACTCACTAGGCACTTCATCAACAGCAACACTCTGACGCCGGAGCAATACGGCCTCAGGAATCAACACAAAGCAACAGCTCCTCCGCGTGATGGAACATACACTACTGGCCACTAAAATTGCTACACCAAGAAGACGTGCTACAGACGCGAAATTTAACCGACAGGAAGAAGATGCTGTGATATGCAAATGATTAGCTTTTCAGAGCATTCACACAAGGTTGGCGCCGGCGGCGACACCTACAACGTGCTGATATGAGGAAAGTTTCCAACCGATTTCTTATACACAAACAGCAGTTCACCGGCGTTGCCTGATGAAACGTTGTTGTGATGCCTCGTGTAAGGAGGAGAAACGCGTACCATCACGTTTCCGACTTTGATAAAGGTCGGATACTTGCCTATCGCGATTGCGGTTTGTCGTATCGCGACATTGCTGCTTGCGTTGGTCGAGATGCAACGTCTGTTAGCAGAATATGGAATCGGTGGGTTCAGGAGGGTAATACGGAACGCTGTGCTGGATCCCAACGGCCACGTATCACTAGCAGTCGAGATGACAGGCATCTTATCCGCATGGCTGTAACTAATGGTGCAGCCACGCCTCGATCCCTGAGTCAACAGATGGGGACGTTTGCAAGACAACAACCATCTGCACGAACAGTTCGACGACGTTTGCAGCTGCTTGGACTATCAGCACGGAGACCATGGCTGTGGTTATCCTTGACGCTGCATCACAGACAGGGGCGCCTGTGATGGTGCACTCAACGACGAACCTGGGTGCACGAATGGCAAAACGTCAATTTTTCGGATGAATCCAAGTTCTATTTACAGCATCATGATGGTCGCATCCGTGTTTGGTGACATCGCGGTGAACGCACATGGCAAGCGTGTATTCGTCATCGCCATACTGGCGTATCACCCCGCGTGATGGTATGGGGTGCCATTGGTTACTCGTCTCGGTCACCTCTTGTTCGCATTGACGGCACTTTGAACAGTGAAAGTTACATTTCAGATGTGTTACGACCCGTGGCTCTACCCTTCATTCGATCCCTGCGAAACCCTACATTTCAACAGGATAATGCAGGACAGCATGTTGCAGGTCCTGTACGGGCCTTTCTGGATACAGAAAATGTTCGACTGCTGCCCTGGCCAGCACATTCTCCAGATCTCTCACCAACTGAAAACGTCTGGTCAATGGTGGCCGAGCAACTGGCTCGTCACAATACGCCAGTAACTACTCTCGGTGAACTGTGGTGTCGTGTTGAAGCTCTGTACACTCCATTCAAGCTCTGTTTCACTCAATGGAGGTCTATCAAGGCCGTTATTACGGCCAGAGGTGATTGTTGTGGGTACTGATTTCTCAGGATCTATGCACCCAAATTGCGTGAAAATGTAATCACATGTCAATTCTAGTATAATATATTTGTCCAATGAATACCTGTTTCATCTACATTTCTTCTTGGTGTAGCAATTTTAATGGCTAGTAGTGTATAACAGATCGCTACAACGGGGTTCTGTATTCCTGGACATTGGAAAAGCCTTGAGTCCTCTTTGACACAACGGTCTCATCAGCAAACTCAGCAACGGTGGTTCCCCAGTCACACTCATATGTCTGACACACTCACACGCACTGAAGTTTTAAAACCAATATCCGAAGCAAACAATGAACACGACACGGTATACAAGACTGAGTATCCCAGAACCGCATCCTGGTGGCCCTCTCTTTTAAAATTAATGACATTCCAACAACAGAGAAACACGATGGTCGCCATCTGAAGAGATGACACTGCCATCTCAGCGCAAGACTGAAAACCTTCAAACATTTACTGTTGATTGCAGACAGCACTCAGAAACGTCGCGCATTGGTTGGGGAATAGGAGTGTCAAGGTAAACGTCGACAACTGCGAGGCAGCTCTGTTCGCACGCAGAACGAAACACCAACACTGTAGACAAATAACTCTAAGACATACCCTATATGTTTCCGTGAGAAAGTTACAACTTCGGTGTCTCCATGGATTGGAAACTCTTTATGTGTTGACCACATGGAACAGATCCCCAACAAAGCGTATGCGAGGCTCAAACAACTGTACCCTGTGCTTAACAGGCAGAGCACACTGAACAGAAGAGAGTCGAGGTCCATGTACATGATATCAGGCATCTGATGACACTCGCAGCCACAGTCTGGGTTTACGCACGTCTGCGTTGCCTGCAGGTCATACGGAACAAGATTTTACGGATCATATGTAGTGCTGCACGACACACACAACCAAGGATTTACATAATGAATTACGCGTCGATACTTTCTTCGAGGTGTTCAAAACACTCAAAACATGACTGTACAAAAACTCGATACCCTCGAACAACTCTTTCTTCCTGAATCTGGGGAACCACAGGTGGAAACATAGCCGCCCGAAAACACTTTTCCTTGGGGAAAATTAACACCTTAGGATTACATTACATAACCAACACCTTTCCGACGAACCTCTGTACCACAGCAAGTCTGACTGGCACCGCCAGGTGCTCCCATATACCAAACTAATTGGCACAAGCAGGGAGGCCGAACATCCAACTCACAAATAGGTCCCCAGACAACCCACACAACACGCAGATAATTTTATAATCAAACTGACCATTCTCATGACGAGTCGGTACTTTACATGTACGTTGGCGCTGCAGTTGAAGACCAGTTGCAGCGATGATACATCTCTGCTAACGATCGTCAACACTGAAACATAAACTTATTGCTACTGACACAAATCCGCCAGATGTTTGTACAAGCGTGGAAAAGGCTCAAGCTGTATCTCGAAAAAAAAAAATCACTTTAATTTCAGTTATAATTACATCCACCACATCAAATTTGATGTTCACAGGCTTGTTTCCATGAAGATCTTGGCATGGCATCACGTTTATTTGGCAGACGTAACTCCAAAATTGAGAGACATTGTGGTCCTGCTCGACGAGTCCTCAAATCAGGCTTTTTTCGCGTTGGCGCCAGCACCAGCGTTTTTACGAGTCACTGTGCATAGGCAATGTACAAATGTAGCTCTTTGCGTTGAACGTTCTACCAAAATTTCTTTATGTGGTCCAGAAGACTCCAACCACCATGTACTATACAATCTGTGCCCTAGCCAACAATTATTGCAAGGGACAGAGAGCGCTGTACCATAGCTTCTGATAATGACACAGAATTCGTCTCATGAGACATAGACATCTATAAATGCAGCTCCTGCTGAAAAGTGACAAGCCTTTTCGCTCTTCTCTTTTCATTCATGTTTGATAAATAATTCGACTGTATGTGAGTTAAGTTAGGCGGCCTCTGATAATATAAATTTTGATACGGATTAATGTGATTACAGTGGTTGTAAGTGCTGATTTCATCTCCTCTTTTAAACATTCTTTTAGCCTAATCTGACTATTTAATTTGATTTTCCATGTGAGCTTGTGCTGAGATGCACTAATGGGACATGAAAGTAGAGTCGAAAGTGTGGCGCACCGAAAGCGACACCTTGAAGGCCGAGCGAGAGCGTCCTTTACAGAACAGCTAACGGGGGGATCGACAGGTAGGCGCTACCCTCGCGTTGTCTTGGGGGAAAATCGTCTTGGCCCACAGCCTATATGCAATTTACTGCATGTATCCACTGTGGAAAAGGAAACTGACGATGCGTTAGATGGCGATCAGTTAAAGGCATTAGAGAGGCAATTCTGACCAAGAGGGAATGACGGGAATGGAAGACCATGAACGAAGTGCTCTGATTAAAAAGTGTGTAAGACAGGGGTGTAGCCTTTCACCCCTGCTATTCAATCCATACATCGAAGAAGCAATGATAGAATTAAAAGAAAGGTTCAGGATAGGAATTAAAATTCAAGGTGAAAGGTTATCAGTGATAGGATTCTATGACATTGCTATCCTCAGTGAAAGTAAAGAAGAATTACATGATCTGCTGTATGGAATGAACAGTATAATGAGTACAGAATATGGATTGAGAGTAAATCGATGAAAGACGAAAGTAATGAGAAGTAGCAGAAATGAGAATAGCGAGATACCGGGATTGATGATAACGAAATAGATCAAGTTAAGGAAGTCTGCTACCTAGGCAGAAAAATAACCAATGAGGGACGGAGCTAGAAGGACACCAAAAGCAGAGTAGCTCTGGCAAAAAGGGCATTCCTGGCCAAGTGAAGTCTACTGGTATCAAACATAGGAAGAAATTTCTGAGAATATACTTTTGGCGCACAGCATTGTGTGACAGCGAAACATGGGTTGTGGGGGAAACCGGAAAACAGCAGAATTGCAACATTTGAGAGGTGATGCTACAGACGAATGTTGTAAATTAAGTGGACTGGTAAGGTAAGCAATGAGGAGGCTCTGTGTAGAATTGGAGAGGAAAGGAATATGTTTAAAACACTGACAAGGAGAAGGGACAGGATGATAGGACATCTGTTAAGACACTAGAGAATGACTTCTATGGTACTAGAGGGAACTGTAGGGGATACAAAATGTAGAGGAAAAGGAAGAAAAAACAATAAAAAAAATGCTTTGGGTAACTGAGCTGAAAGCATTCCTTCCGGATGACGGTATTCTCCCTAGCAGGAGGAGAATGTCTGGGCCGTGCTAAGAAAAGAACATTCTCGTGATAAAAATGTCCTGCCTGTCCAAAAAACACGACAAAAGAACTCTGACAGGTGAAGGGCTCAGAAGATACTGCGGAGTTGACCGAAAGCCTTTAGCACAGTATTTTTTTTTTTTAGCTTTTCCCATGGTCTTTGATGTGAGGCTATTTGTTGCTTGTGAGGGCAGCGTTTGGTTAAAAGTGATGTTACTATACCTGCTCTTTAACTACTCGTTTAAAACTTGGACCGTTATTGCTACTTCTGGAGCGTGTTTTAAGGCCTTTTACTTTTGAATATGAACTGTTGAGCCTTTCCATTGATCCACAGGCATTAGCTAACCCCACTAATTGTGGAAGTTGCCTGCTTGTTCCCCGTTGGCTGTGATAGCTGCCTGCTGTATTTCCCAGCTTATCTTGTGTTTTGGGCAATTATATATTTGTTTAAGTGTCGTTTCAATATTTCAGATGATGCGTGCCAGTTGGGAGTCACATTTAAATTGCATGTTCTTCCAGCTGATCTTCCATGTGGGACAACTATTTATTTGTCATTCTCATTGTTTTTCCTAGTGTGTGTCAGCTGGGAGTCACATTTAAATTGCTTGCCTTCCCAGCTTTGCTTGTATTTTGGGGGATTGTCAGTTTTATTGCTTAAGGGATTTTATTATGGCTTATACATTGTGAAGTGCTTTCCAACAGCCACTATCACTCTCATGACTGGTAATCCTTTTCGTATTTTTAATGGGCGTTATCCACTCGTCTAGCGTTTCATCAGTGCTTGGGAATTAGTGGCAGTAATTTGTAATTCATTTCCATTTCTTGAAGCCCCTTGCAAGCAGACCTTGGTGGTGTGACTTCTTACTTGGAATTGAGAACTGTATACTCCTGGTTTCAAGTTCTGCTCTTAATGGCATTCATTGTTAAAGTTTGTTGTTCATGAATTGCGCCTGTTCAAGTTCTTTAAATTACTGCCAGCGTTGTTCTTCTTTTAACGAGGTTTTTAAAATTGTAATTATAATATTGTTGTTGAGCAATAATGTGAATTCCATGAAACAACAAATGATGAAATTATGTGGGTTCACATTCCATGCGTATTTTCCCTAAAATTATGCCAAACCTTGTGATGTATCGAATTGGAAACTTTTAAATCAGGGCCGGCCAAACGCTGTGCAGTGTGCAGACGTGCAGCACATGTGCGGGACAGCGACATCTGTTATTAGACATGTGTCCTAAATGAACGGCGGCGGGTCCACTTCCCTGTTTACGTGGTACAAGCAAGAGCTTGTTTGTGAAAGATTTTTCTCGGTGATGGAAGTGAATAAATCAAGGTTTCGATCAAGCATAAGTGATGAAAAGCTTCGCAACTGCTTGCGTTTGTCAATGAGCACGATTTTAACTATATCATTTCTCATGACCAGTGATAAACGTGTTCGGATTTATTCCTTTCATAATTAAAATTATTGTTTACTAATTGTACATTATTGCCTCATTCTGCTCCACGTTACATTATTATCAGGAAAATTGGTCATTAAACCGATTGTTCCAATGTATACATACATCTACGGGATTTGATTAATGTGTGAAGGACTACGCTCAGTTGAAGTCGATGAAACATAACGTTCATCTAATTGTCGGTTATTATGCAGATTTCAGACGGAACTGATGAAAGATATAGCAATAATGGTATTGAAGTAACAGGTGATCATCGAGAGGTCTACGGTTATCATTCTGTTCAGATACCAGTGAGACAGAAATTATGTGGCTGTAACTCAGGACACCGAGAATTAGTTATAGGAAACCTTGCACTAGTTTAATGTTATTTGAAACCATAAATAATGTTCGTTGGAAGTCGCTAAGTGCTCTCTTTCTTAAATACTAGATCAAAAACATTGCACGTATTTATGTGCCGTCAGTCAAGCTGCCTTAATAAAAACCCACGGTTGTTAACTGTATTGCTTGTCTTACTGGGTTAAACTGTTAACATAAAAGTAGACGTCTCAATGAGCAAACTGTAACAGTAATATTTAATACGCGAAATACCTTCCCATGGTTGGCTTGCAAGCTGTGGAAAGAGCACTAGAATTCGCCGGTGCAGAGTATCCCAGCAAGTGGATAAAGCGACATCTATGCGTAGAAAATGCACTACATGAACGATGACGGCTGCTGCGTGCACGCTGTGACCCGGAAGTTGCACATGTGCAGGAGCACCGCACGCGTGCAGAATTTCTGGCCGGCCCTGTATTAAATGAAAGAAATCTGTTGGTATGCACAACATTACCCACATCAAACCATTCTCGTTGTATGTACAATATAAGAAGGTAGCAAACTAAGATTTTGTCTTTACATGAAGATATATTTAGCCCTTCTAATACCTAGTATTTTTTGTTACACTGAGTACCGTTGGGTTCTTTAGTGACCCCAACGGATTTTTTTTTATTAAGGATCGTTTTAATAATGGTAGAATAAAATCACATTCTTTATTTTTTCCACAATCTAAAACATGATGTCAGTGACATTACATTAAATTAAAATGAATATTTTTTTATTTATTTACGTAAAATTTACTAACGATTCTCATGCAACTACAAACATTTTTGACTAAATTCCGAATTGACATTTATGACGCATTACACTTGCAGCAATAAATTGCAGAGTGGTTTTTACACACAGAACATCCACATTTTGAACATTTATCGGTGAATTTTCTATCCTCAGGCCTTTTAAAAAATGGACACCTTCCTCTTTTTTTTTGTCTGTACTGTTGATGTACGTACTGGGGAAATAATTTTGGCTGGCATTCTTCTGATGAGCTGCTTTCTTAATTCTATGAGAAGTGCCCGTCTCTTGTATTTGGTTCTTTCTCCCCAGTCTGGTGTAAGATGTTGCCATATGATAAATGCATTCAGTGCACCGACATCAATCATGTTGTAAAATAATACCATTGGCCACCTTCTGCTAATCCTCTTTGTAGTGTACCTTCTAAGCACCTTGTCGATTGTATCTACTTCTGAAATTTCTTTTATTATAATGCAGAATCATTACTGGCTTGCATTCTTCACGATCTTCCACTTCCTTCCTTGAATGCATTGTACTCAGCAAAGTTACAACTTTTCCCTTTTTCAGACAATATGAAACAATTGAAGCATGCTCTTGAAATCCAAAAATAGATGAATATTTGACTCGTTATTTAGTCTGAGTGAAAGCTTGTGATAGTTCTCTAATTGCTCCTAAGAGTGTGACATTGATTTTCAGAATCTCTCGCCAAACTAGGGCTAGTGAAAAAATTGTCAGTTGTTATATTTCTGCCACTGTTTTCTAAGCCTTTCACCATATCCAAAGCAACTCTCTTGCCTTGACCAACTTCACGAGATTCATTTTCTTGTCGACCCATAATTTCAACCCATATTTTATTGGTTTTGAAGGAATATATTTCCGAAATGGACATCTACCACGAAATGCCACAAGTTGTTCATCAATTGTTACGTTGCTGTGAGGAACATATGCTTCTTGAAATGTGTGTACCCACATTTCAGATATTTCTCTAATGGGAGCCAGCTAGTCAGAATCACGGTTGTGACGTCTCACATCTGCGTCATCAAATCGTATGCACCTTGAAATTTGCGTAAAGCGATTTCTAGCCATTGCTTCACTAAAAATGGGTCTACCATCATCTTTGTTCCACAGATGTGTAACTGCTTCATTATGGGCCTTGTAAGTACCTGCTAGGATCAATATACCGATAAAGCACTTCAGTTCAATGGCATCTAGTGGTTTCCATTTACTACGGTAAAGAAGACTACCTTCTTTGTTAGTCCACTTTAGAATTACATCAACAATGTTTCTCCTAAGAAACAACTGAAAAGCTGATTGTATGGAGTCTACATTTTTCACTGTGAATTTTTTTGGACCTGGCTTTATTCGCATTATGTTCCATCTCTCTTCTCTTCCACAAGCTCTTCTCTACTCGTATTTGTGACACAATTCTTCTTTGTTTTTAGACCTACACAAAAAAATTAAAAATACAAAGGGTGTATCTTGGCGCTAGACCCTAACGCACATTTACAAAAATACGTGTACTTACATATAAAGTCAGAAATATGTGCTACTTCCTGTTCAGGCTGGACATCTGCGCTGTCCAAATCGTCTTCTGAACTTCCGTCTGACTGATGAATATTCTCTTCTAAGTCGTCAATTTCTCCACCACTGCATGAGACATCAGAAACTATATCGCTGATATCACTATATGATTCACCAGACAGCGGATTATCCTGCAGGAATATTTCAAACACTTCGTCTTCAGAAAGGTAACGAGACATTTTCCACAAAATGCAACACACACAATAGTAGTCTCCACTTTTATGGAACAAATAACTGTCGGCTTATAAAGTATTGGCAACAATCACACGTTACAACAATATTTACAAGAATAAAACAAAGGAAATACAGCAACAGTTACGGATTGAATGCAGCATTATTGGGTAATCATACCGCAAGAAAGAAATGGGGTCGCATTTAATCCCAGTGGTATTACTATATTACGAACCAATTACTTAATTCAGGAAAATTCCGAATTTTTCATAATATTTAGGGATAGGAAATAAGGTATACTTTACAGAAAATTAAAGCCTGCGGCCATTATAGACCCCACGGTATTAGGAGGGTTAGATTGAACGGTTATAGCGCACAGTATTGCCCTCTATGGCTTACCATTACGGTAGATTCTCTGTGTGTAAGAAGTGACATAGTGTTTAGAATTACAGGTAAATCTGACGTAGTAAACTGGTATCATCTATGAGAATTCTGATGTGTTTAAATAGGAAGAAATTTATGGTTGATAACGTGATATGTAAGTTTTCCCGGACAAATCGACGTCTTTAAAGTGTAGCAAGGAAACAGATATCACAGGATTGTGAATATTCAGATATAATGATGTCAGGGTTGAGTTGTAAGACTTGGAATGTTTCTTGTGATGCATTGACTGTTGTGCGGAGAATTTGCCTGCTGATCCATGATATGTGGCATTCGTATTTTTAAGATTTTTTTTGATTCTCCTGAATAGGTAGGTGGTGATTGAGTAGGTGCTTATGTGCGTTTTGTCCGCTTCGATGGAGTGTTTTGGAATTTTGATGTATTTTGAGTAGAGATCCTTGCCAAAGTTGCGGCTGGACATTGTTTTACGAGGAAGACACCGTACTTTGAGATAGCTCAGTGTCAGAATATGTTTGAACGAAATGATTGTTCGATGAGGACACTTCCTTATATATGATTTATAAGAGCGTGAAATGTGTAGGTTTCTTGGCTTACAAGAGATCGAAAAGGCTTCCTAAAATCAAAGAAATATGAGTTACACGTTGGTGAATTAGAAGAACATGTCTGCATAAATCTTATAAGCAACAACGTCACATTACACTTGATCTTGATGTATTTCGATTATCTGTTTATTTAGCAGTTCAACAGAATGGAAATGAATGAGAGGAAGGAGATCATGTTGGCACGGAATGATGACGGACACGACAAACGTTTACAAAGACAAAACTCCAAAGGGAATTAAAATTGAAAAAAATATAGGAAATAACAAAGGGCGTGAGTACACTAACGAGAAGATACGTAACAATCAATATATACATGAGAACATCTGGAGCACTACTGTTTAATTCCCCTGAGATACAGAATTTTAAAATGCAACAATTTCTTTTATGTTTTGTGTGAGTTACTGTTCACAAATGAGGAACACGGCGTAGTCGGTACATCAGGTTGAAAAAAAAATTATTTCGTCTCAGTTGCATTTATTAGCACTCAGCCCACCCGGTTAGTAGCGCGGTCTAACGCACGGCTTTCCGGATTGGGAAGAAACGCCTGGTCCCCGGCACGAATCCGCCCGGCGGACTTGTGTCGAGGTCCGGTGAGCCGGCCAGTCTGTGGATAGTTTTTAGGCGGTTCTCCATCTGCCTCGGCGAATGCGAGCTGGTTCCCCTTATTCCAGTAAAGCTACACTATGTCGGCTATTGCTTCGCAAACAAGTTCTCCGCGTACGCGCATACCACCATTACTCTACCACGCAAACATAGGGGTTACACTCGTGTGGTGTGAGACGTTCCCTGGGGAGTCCACCGGGGGCCGAACCGCACAATAACCTTGGGTTCGGTGTGGGGCGGCGGAGGGGTGAAGTGGACTGCGGTAGTCGTCGTGGGGTTGCGGACCACTGCGGCTGCGGCGGGGACGGAGCCTCTCCGTCGTTTCTGGGCCTCCGGTTAACACACAATACAATACCATATTAGAACTCAGCCGTAGCGGTTACTGGTTTAGGGCTGACAAGCCTATTCTCAAGCCATAAACGGTGCTATTAACTGCAATAGCCACACATCTGCCAATGCTCAGCGCTGAGAATTACTTTTGTAAATATAATTAAATTTTTTTTATTATTTGCTTTATTTTCTTTTGCCATCTGATGTGCGGTATAGATTGCTCTTTTTAAATAAAGTTGCGAAGCGTACAGGCCGGCCACCCTGCTCAGCAACTAAATAGCTGAAGCTGGCAGTTTTCTTCCTGCTATCTTCGATTGTGGGTATCATAAGGTTGCGATGAATACTACAGATATGAGAGATGGGGAACGAAATGGAACTGGGAAAGAGTAGAGAAGGAAATCGGCGGTATCCTTTTCAAACTACCGTGCTGTCATTCGTCTTATGGTAATTAGTGACAGCACAAGAAAAACTGATTCTGGGCGGGCGGACAGGGACGTGAACAGAGCTCGTCCCAATTGCCATTGCCTAACCACCGCGGCACCTCTCTCGTAACTTCCTTGGAAGTAAAACAACAGAAAACACAGACACCTTGCCGAGCTATGGTCGACTGAGGTGTAGCACATTCTTAAAGCAAAATTTTTCTCTGATTTCCTGCTTGACGACGTGGTGCTGTCAAGCATTTCTGTAGATGGAAGAAAAGTACTAGGGAGAACAGAGTAAATGTATACCTAATTATAGTGGGACATTCATCAGAGAATTTCCAACAACAGTACACGAACTGGACAGAAAGCAACTTCAGTGACCTTTCTCAGAGGGAGATAAATAGGAAAAGGTGATATTTAAAGTAACTGTCAAGGTAAAACAGTCACTGAGTGGTATCTGTTAAGAAAATAATACGTCCCACGCTGGACACTATAAAAGTTTTAATAAGTTAGCGTTCACCAACAGAGAAGCGAGTTTTCACCATACACGAATATAACAAGAACTATTCAATTTATATTAGAACGCGCTTCTTCTGACTATTAAAATGTCAATGATTTTGACAAAATCAGGGATTCGTACGTTGTCACTGTAACAGCCTGTCTCACAACCTGTTGTACGTATCCAAATAATTGGGGTCTTGATGTAACTCGCGCGGCTCCAATATCTTCGTTCTTTCCGAACATTCCATGTCTGCCGTTCCGTATGGCAACCAGAGGAGGACGCAACTCGCGGCCCGTTAATATTCGTTGCTTCGCTAACAGTTAACATGTCTAGTTATTTGTGGGATATTTCCTTAAGGGATGAAAGTAACAAAATTGCACTTTGCAGTATTTGTCATAAAAAAGATTATCAATAGCGTGTTATGAAATCTGCTGCAGCAGTTACAGAAATTTCATTATTTGTGGATGTCCATGTATCTACCACTAAGCAGACGGTTTCACTTGAAGTAAGAAGTACTCATACACTCGTACTCTTTTCGTGGTGTGCTTTCGTGATTCACACTTTTCAGTGCGCCTCACAGCCTACCTGTAATCTATTAAACTGGCACGTTGTAACCTGCTGCTCGTAGCTAATAGTTTATCCATACTCAGAGGACAGTTATAGAAACATATTCATATGGTAATTAAGAAAAGTCGAAATACCACGAAAAGCGAGAGTAAACTTGCAACTTGATAACTATTTGTATACTGAGTGACGTCGATATCAGAAAGATTAACTGTTTTCATGAAATATACAGAGCATAAGTTAAACTCATGAAGCCATTTCATCCTTGCTTGAGGTAAAAATGTCTTCCAACCAGTTTGTGTAGGATGTTTGAAGCAGGACCGAATCTATGAAATTAATTTGTGGGTGTCACCGAGTACGTTTATTGGCTACTTATTAAGGTTTGCTCAGTCACTGACGAGGGCGCACTCTGCATGTCCTGCCGGTGTTCACTGTCAAACAGTACCCGGAACGAAGGGCGTCGGGTCTTTGGTGCCAACCTCTTCAGAAAGAAACAACTTTCTGGATACTCATTGACTTGTATTAACTGAGATAGTTTGGAAAAATGAATAACATGTCATGTTTAGAATAGAGAAATTCTTTACAGTTCTTTCATAATAGCATATTCCAAACGTAGCAATTAAGTATTTGCATTGGAATAAATATTGCAGTAATATAAAGGAGACAGTGGTGGAAGCAACCAAAGAAAATGCGTGGCGCTGCTGGCAGCGGAAACGATGTCAGCGCAAACGTAATGTTGGCTGCAGTCAGTACAGAGCAGTACTGAGTGGAAAACGCTTTGGCATGAAACAGATGCAGAATCTCTAGTTGTGGTTCCTGGTATAGGAAGGATAGCATTATAAGGCTAAAAACAGGGCGAATAGATTCTATATAATGTTACTTATAATCCGTCTTGATTGCAAATTATTTTTTTATTCATATGACTGGTTTTGGTTCATCCAGAACCATCTTCAGATCTGATATTTCAGTTACAGGAGTAACCTGTCCAAATCCAGCAACTTTCACATGCTGCGTCACATGATGCTGCTGTCGTCAGCATCGATGGAAAGAGGTTGAAGGGCGTTGAAATCGGAAGTAGGCGTCAAGCCGTTGGACCTACAGCCTCATCACAGAACGTGGAAGTCGGAGGCTTGCCCGCTCTGTAAACCAGGACAGTTGGCGATCCACGACAGACCTGAGGAACACTGTTGAACACGGGACTCCGCAGCTGACGACCCTTACGTGTTCCCATATGGAATATCCAATTACAATCACTATGGTTCGTCGACATCGTACCACGGATCAATGGAAACGTGTTGTATGGACCGAAGAATCACGTTTCTTGTTATACTGGACCAATTGTCGTATCCAATCATCCAGGCGAACGGCTGCCAGAAACATGGACCGCGCCACGGACGCCGGTCGTAGGAGGCAGAATCTCTCCACGCTTTGTATTCTTCGACGGTGGTGGTATATTCCTGCTAAATACATGTCACAAGGCAGATTCATGCTACTGTCGTTTGGTGTCTTGGACAGATAGTTCATCTTATATGAACTCAATGTAACATATCTGGGACGCTATCGAGGGCCAGTTTCCCGTAATTTATGGAATTCCTTGACCTGGACGAAAATGTATGGTGCTACATACTCCCACAAACCTATCAAGGACTTCATGAATCACTGCCACGCAGAATAACTAATGCACTGTGTTCAAAAGGTAGACCAACATGCTGTTAAGCATGTAGTCATAATATTTTGGTTCATCAGCGTGTAAAATTTTATAGCACATTTCAAAACAGTATCCTGCCTTGCAGTGTTCTCGGATTCCACATATGACTGCAACGGTACAATCATGGGACGTAACATTGCATGTTACCAAGGATATTAAATAGCCTCCAGTAAACATCAGTCTATAACATTATTATGGGTCCTTCTGTTCGGAATGTTAGATCCACAAAATGTTGAAGAATCGTTGAAAGAGCGTGCAGAATATTGCCGAATGCGAGGGTCGTTTGGAAGCAACCATACCGCCGCGAGAGACAAAGGACCAGGGTTGGCGCACAACTCTCTGCTGGTAGCTTCCGTGTTGCCAGCGGGCACGGCGTAAAACAGGTCGTAACAGTGACAAACGGCCACTCTAAATTAAATTTCAACATAATGCTTGCGCAAAACCTCATGAATTTTCCTGCAGAAAGGCCCATTTAATTATCACGGCACAAAAAAAATATTTCTCTCCGCTTCGAAGGATCACGTAGTTCCTGGAATTCGAAAGGAACAGAGTTTATAATTCATTGCTCTGGCAAGAGGAACTCTAGAATCGTGACATCTACGGAAAAAATACATTTCCTCGGCCATTTTCCCCCACCTAATCCAACCATTGCAACTTCTGATTCACATCCTAAGAACTGCTTTGCATAATACAGTTTCACTAGTTCTCTTTAAAGCTTCCGCTCATTTGATTTCGTAATATTTGGACCTAAGACACAGGCACTGAATCTGTCCTGAGCCATAACCTAAATATAAAGAAATAGAAATCATTTTCTTATAGACTTAAGTGATCCGAAATAGAGCGTGCATTAACAAACAGAAATACTTGTTTCTGATTAATATATTGATTGAAAAGAAGACAAGAAACGACTAAATTGATAATAGTTGAAGTGCAGATAACGCTGATGTGGCACGCATCATAAAACACGTAGCTAATAATGCCAAGTATTATCTGGTCCACCCAGAAGAATGTAGCAAGTAGACGTCGTATCGACTTCACAAGGCGTCAAAAGCGTCTTTTGCAAATTTTGGCCTTCTTTTTATTCTGGAAATTATCTTGGTAAGTGAGGCCTGTAATTCGTGAATACTTGCTCATCGTGAAGCGGGCATTTTTTTCTACAAGTGTAAGAAAATCAATAGTTTCTCGATCAGATTCAAAATCTTTGCAACATCCTCAAGAATCATGAAAAGAAGATAATAGTTTGTTAAGCACTCATAGCTGTTAGTGAATAAACTCTTCTGATGATGAACCAAGTTCCGATCAAACCCCGGCAATCATAACGACAAATAACATACAGCAAATGCAGCAGATCCTGTCAAGTAAAACAGTGGTTGCTTCTTACTGAGTCGTACCAGAACAACAATATGAAAAGGCACTATTAACGCCATTAAAGATATGGATAACAGTAATATGTGTACTAGATGTGTATCGTACAAATCAATGTATTACAGGTGGAAACTGCTGGAGATGTTCTAGCGTAGGATTTAGCTGTATTGGATGGAGCTGGTGGTTGTGCAGGCGTGGCTTCATTTTAGCAATAAACATTTTATTAAGCACCAATAAATTTTTCATCAATTGAAAAAAATAGATACCAACTAGGGTGATCTCAAGTATCCAGCTATAATTTTTGAGGTTTTTAGCACAGAAGTAAATAAATTAAAACTCCTTCTAGTACACTAATAAGCCTCGGTGACATAAAAATTGGGGGCTTCAACAGAGAACAACTCACTCTGTCATATAAAAATAATACTAACCATAAAGTCAGATTAGCGACCTTCAGACTCTACAAAAGGATACACATTCACTCATCATAAAGTCTACCTCTGCTTCTACTAACCAGTCCATCTGCCAACTACCACTTCTGCTAACACTCCCACCAAAAGATCTAGAACTCTACCTACGCAAAAATCACAGCAATTACATAAATCTCTGCACAAATATATATACATATAATCTTAATTGCCGCGCAGGATTAGCCGTGCGGTCTAGGGCGCTGCAGTCATGGACTTAGCGGCTGGTCCCGAGGGAGGTTCGAGTCCTCCCTCGGGCTTGGGTGTGTGTGTTTGTCCTTAGGATAATTTAGGTTGAGTAGTGTGTACGCTTAGGGACTGATGACCTTAGCAGTTAAGTCCCATAAGATTTCACACACATTTGAACAATTTAATCTTAATCACACTCTCAGCATCATGGTCACAACAGAATTCACAGAGCTCTCCTCCTGAGAGATGTTAGCACACACCCATTGCATGCAATAAAAACACATCAGACCAAGCACATGATACTACATCCATGGCCTCGCAGTGCAAAACATATCTGGCACTAACCATTACACTCACAGGACAATGCTCGCTCCATTCCCTGTACACTCTACGCATCTCACATAAGGCAGAATTCGATCAGCTGAGCAAAATCACTGCCAGCCAGTCAGGCACACATGTAGTTCTTGCAATACACAAAACACTTGTCTTGTTGTCTCCTGAAGTCGCCATTCTCTAACCACCAGGAACGACACAGACTGCCCTCCTGGCCTGTTATGACCACACCGCTTATGAATCCAAATGTCCCGGCACCATGATCGACCATCTCGCAAAAAAATGGTTCAAATGGCTCTGAGCAATATGAGACTTAACTGCTGAGGTCATCAGTCCCCTATAACTTAGAACTACTTAAACCTAACTAACCTAGGACATCACACACATTCATGCCGAGGCAGGATTCGAACCTGCGACCGTAGCGGTCGCGCGGTTCCCGACTGTAGCGCATAAAACCGCTCGGCCACTCCGACCGGCGACCACTTCGCAGTTGAATTCTTTTCAATTGGTACTCGACTGAGTAATTCTTGCCTCACTCCTTTCGTGAAGCACCAAGTACAGTGCAATGCGACGGCTTGGGCCCCCCTACGCTACTTTAAACGAGTAGGCAAACGCCTCATCTAAGACCTGGCAACACCCCACTATTCGCCAGCCGCCAGTACCATAGCTTCCAGCAGAGGATCTTGTAGGCTTCACAGTCCACAACTCCAAGCTCAGCCCACTCCCACCAGCTTTGGCCGCCGCCTTCAACTCGGCCGTACCCTGTGTTGTCTATTGGGCACTTTTGCAATGTTCCACAGGCTTCCCAACTGCTGCCCCATGGTCATGGTGCAGGCTGCCAAAAGATGTTCCTCTCTGAGAGCGAAGCAGGTGACAGACCTCCACCATCTTACGCTCCCACCCCTCCCTCCAAACCCTCCATTTCGCATTAGCGTGGTGCCAGCTGCAGCACATATGCGAGTCCGTCCGCCCACTGGTCAAAAATATGCGCCACAGCAGCGCCACTACCGTCAGCTGCGCAGGGCAGTAAGAATGACGTGCTGTGTTTACAAATTCACGGCTCAATACTTGGGACTAAAAACCACCCTCACTGCAGAGCACCGTCAAATGGCACGAATCCTAACGCAACGACCACGAGTGTGATTCCTAATATGACAGGTAACAATCACAATCACAATGCACAACTGTTTCCAACACATCTAAAAAGATATCTACATCTGTATCTACATGATTACTCTGCAATTCACATTTAAGTGCTTAGCAGAGGGTTCATCGAACCACAATGATACTATCTCTCTACCATTCCACTCCCGAACAGCGCGCGGGAAAAACGAACACCTAAACCTTTCTGTTCGAGCTCTAATTTCTCTTATTTTATTTTGATGATCATTTCTACCTATGTAGGTTGGGCTCAAAAAACTATGTTTGCATTCAGAAGAGAAAGTTGGTGACTGAAATTTCGTAAATAGATCTCGCCGCGATGAGAAACGTCTTTGCTTTAATGACTAAAACAGCATCCAACCATGTATGACTGCAAGGGTGCTGTGTGTCCCATAAATAGTCTATGATAACAGTTACCAACTCCTTTATAAATGCATTGGTTGATGGGAGAACTAGATAGTGTGTGTCACTCTTGTCCATGACTGAATACTGGCACCAAAACTGGAACACAGCTGCCACAACCAGGGGCTTACATCTTTGTTGTGAGCTATGTCTTTGGCCAACATGGGGCCCCAGCGCTTGCAGAGTGACCTTTCTTTCTGTGCTGAAGTCCATCCTTCCATTGTTCTTTTCCCCTTCTGCCCATCCATTGGATGATTTTCCTGGTGCCATTTGGATGCTTGTTTTTACATCTTCTGGTCCTTTATACAACTTTTCATCCTTCACCACGTGGTTGGTATTATTGGGTTTGGTCTGCCATACCTCTTACAAATTTTACAGAAGTGCGTATCGTGCGCGAGAAGTCGTCCATTGTGGTGTAAGTTTCACTTTTTTGCCTTTCTAGCTTTGCACTCTTCCTTTCTGGCAAAAGTAAAAAAGTAATACAACCAAAACCGAAAACAGTAGCCATCCTGTTGCGTGTGTACATGTGTGCGTGTGTGTGTGTGTGTGGGGGGGGGGGATCGTCAAGTATCTGCGCGGTTGTACCCCTTGACAATGCAGGATCTGCACTATTGGAGTCTGCACCGGTAATTCCCTGCATATGCCAAAGAGAATGTGCTCATTGTGACTGTGGTACAGGGACTCAGAGCAATGGTTACCCAAGCAGGTAGTCTCTGATGTGGCTAGATGGAGTCTTTGGGGAGGGCCTCTGTTCATAGAGGATGCTACCAAGGCAAATGACTCGCCAATGAAGAGGCTCAAACTTTCTTCCACGATGCATGGCACCAGTTATCTCTTCTGATGAAAACGTTATTACAATGTGAAGAGATATGACTCACAATGTTTGCATCCATGCCTGTGCTGTTGGAGGAACATAGGACCAAGAGACAGGGGGAGAAATATTCCCCACAATACTTAATTTGCTCTAGGACTGACAGAGATTCCTTTCTGGGAGCAAATCCGTTATCCTTTGTTAAACACCTTGAGGACAGGTTTGGAGAAGTAGTAGCGATTCCGAAAATGAAAAGTGAATCAATTTTGACTAAGACAGCATCTCCTGCTCAATTGCAGATCATCTGTGACAACCTGGGAGACATTCCTTTAACTGTCAACCCCTATAACGGCTTCAGTGTGGTTGCAGGGTATCACCTTCTACTATAATCCCCTTTCACAGACTGATGACGAGTTATCTTACAGTCTGGAGCGATGGCCTGCATATTTTGTCTGTCATGTCTAACGGTGACCAGAGGACAATAGGGTTGATACTGGGACCTTCATGTTGGCTGTTGAAGGCAACTCTTTGTGGGGACAACCATTCCCGCTGTTCAACAGACGCACTGTCTTGCAAAGAGAAAAGAAAATCCAAGAATACAAGACTCTTGACAAACTCACTTAGGAGGCCAAGGAGAAATATGAACGGATGCATATGAAGATGACATTTGCTACAGTTGGAACGATGTCATGGTCTCTAGCGACCGTATCACCACTCATCATGCCTTCTACATCAGGCCCTTTGGGCTGCTCCTCTTACCCTATTTCCCAGCTGGTTGGAGGCCCTCCTCCTATTGTTTCCCCCATACCCACATTAAGAGTATGGACTGCCTAGCTGTCGTCGATCGCCAAACCTTAGTTGAAGCTACGGTCGCAGGTTCGAATCCTGCCTTGGGCATGGATGTGTGTGATGTCCTTAGGTTAGTTAAGTTTAAGTAGTTCTAAGTTCTAGGGGACTGATGACCACAGCAGTTGAGTCCCATAGTGCTCAGAGCCATTTGAACCATTTGAACCTTAGTTGAAGAAACACCCTCCTCCAGCATCTCCAACCAGCAAGGGGTCTGTCAGCATGCTCCCCTTCTGGGATTCTGTCGATCCGCAACAGATACGAGCCAGTGGCTGAAGGAGAGACAGGTTGCCGATCATAGGGATTCACGTTCGTCCTCCCTAAAACTAGGGCAGAAAATCCGTTGCAGAGATTGGAACCATCCAAAGAAGAAAGGGACAAAAAGAAAAACTCGAAGTTAAAGGAAATTCCAGTGACCCCAGTGTTACTGGCACCTCATTTTCCGACTTTATATACAAAGTGGGGTTCCAGGTATCTCTGGTGTCACTGTATTCCCCCATACAACCTGGCTCAGAACCGATGTGCACTGATGCTTATATTCACAACAGGTGATGTGGGGCATAATCTACCTACTTCTTCCTTTCACATCCCCACACAATACAACAGCATGATCCGTTACCTGGCTGGGCAACTACTATTTATTTGTTTCCCGTGCTTTCAGCATTGCCCTCTAGGAAACTTGGTACCTAGCAATGCAAACTCCTATCCTCCACAGCTACCAAGACTATTTCAATAATCGAGCTGAGTATAACAGAGCATCATGTGAAGTTTGCACTAACGCACTTGAGTGTGTCTACAGAAGAACACATGCCACTTGATGCTAGTCTGGGGGCTGTGGCTGTCCCTATGAGGTCTTCTCTGGATTTTAATGTCTATAATGCGTATGTCCCTCGCAGTGGTGAAGTGTCCCAGTATGCATTGTCTGCACTGACCTCAATTCTCTGCACCATTCCTTATTTTGGGTGACTTCAATGTCCTGGCGACAGTAAAGCTGTCGAAACTTTGCTTGCAGAGCTCGACCTTTTCGTCTGTAATACGAGTCCCATCCTTCATTGTGGCATATGGATTTTATTCGGCCTTTGATCTTTCCATTAGGAAGCCTGGTCTTATCCATTCCATCCACTGGCGAGTCCATGATGACCTGTGTGACAGTGATCATTTTCTGACTGTACTGTCCCTTCATCAGCATCACTCGCTTGGGTGTCCACCCAGATGGGCTCAACATTTCTGACTGGGATGCTATCATCCTTAGCACTCTGCCACATTGAGGTATCAATGCTGCTGTCCAGAGTACAATTGCAGCCATCGGCAGCAGACTTAGCGATCCCCTTCTCCTTGGTATCCCCTCCCCCAAATGGGAAGACATTTTCTTGATGCACTTTTGAAATCACCGTGGCCATTAGAGATGGGCTCTCCAATGCTTTAAGCATTTTGAGTCTTCAGTCACTGGGTGGAGTAAATTCACTTTTCTTTCACAGAACATCACCTAAAGCCATATAATTTTTTCATTATTCAGTGAGTAGGAATTCCTCAGTGCCCTAGACCTTGGCTCTGAATGACTCCAGGGTCTAACTGCATCCCCAGATAAATGTTCAGACACCCATCAGTAGAGTGCCAACGTGATGTCGTTGCCATTTTAAGTTGTATCTGGAGCTAGCATGAGTTACCATCTTAATGACGAGAAAGCGTCATCGTCTCAGCACCGAAAATGGGCAAACACCCCCTTGAGAGGGGCAGCTACCACCCAATTAGTCTCATTAATGTTCTCTGCAAGTTGCTTGAGCATATGGTGAGCCAGCAGCTGTACTGGTACCTTGAGTCTTAGGGGTGTTTTGGGTTCACCCAGGGCGATTCTCACCAAGGCCATTGCGTTGTTGACTATTTGGATTTCTTCCTGGCGTCAGCACTTTATCGAAGTCTTTTTCAACTTGCAAAAGGCAAGCTGTATGGTCTCATCACATTCTCGTCACCTACATTAGTGGTGTCTTCATGGCCCAACCCCTATTTTTTGCTGGAACGTCTTGTCACACCGTATTTTCTGGGTTCGAGCTTGTGCTCCCCACAGTACCCACCTCTCCCATAAATGAGCGATTGGAAATCTGAAGAGCTCTTTATTGAATGTGCCCCTTTTCCTGGTGGCTACCATTGGTCTAACTGCAGCTGTGGGATTTACAGTGTCACTTTCCTTTTATGCGATTTTCGCAATTACTGTACCGTTGCTTCTCCACTGTGGACTGTTGCTGAATGTTGACCTCACAGTGCCACACAAAAGGAACATTCATGGGTTCTCATTCATGGCTTTCAGCCACCAAGACGAGCACCATGCACTTCTGTCGCTATCATACTTTCCATCCACGACAAGAACTCTGCCTTGACGACCACCTGCTCAGTGTCATGGAGTCAGCCCGTTTTTGACTGGTCTCTGATGGGCAGTGGGTGTGGCACGATCATCTTTGCCAATTTAAGCGAACATGCTGGCAGACTCTAATACTGTTCACTGCCTCAGCAACACCAGCTGGTGCTCAGACCACCATACACTTTTGTGGGTTACCAAAGCTCTGGTCCTATCCCACCTTGGTTATAGGAGTCTGACATCACCTTCCACACTGTGGGTGCTGAACCTGATACACCATTATCCGGACCAACTTGCAGCAGGTGCCTTTCGGATCACTAATTTGAACAGCCTAATTGCAGAGGCTAGGGTCTCTAGGCTAGGGTCTCTCCACTATAGTTCAGGCACCAACAAGTGTTGATCAATATGTGAACACATTCATTGTTCCCCTGAAATCTAAACTGCCTTGTCCTTTGTCTTGGAAGGGAATTACACTTCTGTTCACAAGCAGTTTCTCCACTCTGAACCCTAGCTTCTGTCACTGACATCGCTTGTCAAGGCATGTACACCTTCCTTGAATCTCTCTTGACCTTTCATTTGGACTGAAAGACTCTGTTGACCCCGTGGTTTTTCGCCGCCAGTTCCTGACCACCCTTTATGCATTTCCAGATTCAGGAGTGGTACACACGGATGGCTATATAGTCAATGGATGAATGGGTTTTGCCTACACATATGCAAGATACAGTGAACTACGCTTCCTGCCAAATGGATGCAGAATTGTGAGCCATCCCTTGAATTCTCAGTTACATTTATTCTTGCACCAGCGAGACGTTATTAATCGGCAATGACTATCTGAGTAATCTTGTACCAACCAGAGCTACTCTAGTCAGCAACTGGTTGTGACTATCCACAATCTTCTTTTGGACCACTATCAAGGAGGATACTCTTTGACTGGAGCCCAGATCACATTGGAATCCTAGGGTATGAAGATGATGATGGTTGGCCAGTTTTGTAGATGCGTGACTGGAACCAGGCTGTGAACCGTAAACTGTTGGAGTGTTGGAAAATGGACTGGTTTGTCCTGTTTCTTTTTTTTTTTTCAAATAAACTGCTAACAATAAAGGGGACCACGAACATCTGACGGTCTTCCCTTCATGCTTCTCGCAGGGAACCTACTATTCGCTGTCAGCTTCATATAGGCCAGATTTAGTTGACTGATGGCCACATCCTATGACGTGAGGATCCACCCTACTGCCAGTGTGGTGCCTGTCCGATTGTGGCCCAACTCGTACTGTACTTCCCTAAGTTGGTCGTCTTCTGATCTGACCTTAAACTTGCTGAGACGCTGTCTATGGTGCTATCAGACGACACCAGAGTGACTAATCTGTTTTCATGTTTTACCCATGAAGGTGGTTCCTATTCCTCTCGGTGAGGTAAGACACATCTGTCTCATTGATCGTTTGAGGGATTGGAGGGATTCCTCGACGCCTGCTCCAACCCAGGAGGCCAATGGCTGCCCTTGCTCGGTAATCTGGTCTGGCTCCTGCACTTCCCACCTTTTTCACTGTTCTTATTCCTTTACGTCTGTCATCGATTTATGGTCTCGTTGTTCTCTTTCCAGTTACTGGTTTTCTCGTAGTAATGGAAGGTGAGGAAGCTCTGGTCGGATGCAGAGTTTGCGTCTCCTATTGCGTAACATGTGCCAGGGCCCTTCAGCTGCTTTCTGGGTGGAGCAACTCATCCACCTCCACCCTCTCCTCTCTCACTTGCTTCTATCTCATGGTTTTATTGATTCTAGGATACAATTGGGTTCATCAGGGTTTGTCTTTTATGTCCTGTCTCTCTGAGGACTCTTCCCAGTTTGATACGTATAGAATGGAGGGAGCGATGATTCGTAGTTTGTTCCATTTATGACATCAGTCCAAACCAAACCAGTCCAAAGCGTCCATCTTCAACACGTTGGGCAGTTATCAGGGCGATAATATAGCCTCCTCATCTCCACAGTACGACCTCATTGAAATTCTGTTAATCGCAAAAAAGTTTCTCTTTAGTGCTGTCGTACAATAATTAGGAAGTCTACTATATCAGCCCAGTGCGTAAAATAATACACTGGGAAACTTGTTTCTTAATACTCTGTGGACCAAATGAAATCTCTCCTTATTGTCACCAGTGTCAGGGAGATAAAAGGAAACCCACATTTTCAATGCAGTTTACTAGAGCGCCCTGCGTCTCAGGTCGATTACTCCTACTTCCCTTGTTGGGTACTGGTGTGACATGAGCAATTTTCCAGTCTTTAGGTACGGATCTTTCTGTGAGCGAGTGGTTGTATATAACTGCTAAATTTGGAGCTATTTTATCGGCATACCTTGAGAGGAGCCTGACTGGTATACAATCTGGAACGGAGGCCTTGCCTTTATTACGTGATTTAAACTGCTTCGTTACACCGAGGATATCTACTTCTATGTTTCTCATCTTGTCAGTTGGTCTTGATTGGAATTCAGGAATATTTACTTCGTCTTCTTTGGTGAAGGAGTTTCGGATAACCGCGTTTAATAACTCTGCTTTAATGGCACTGTCATCAGTGACTTAACTGTTGTTATCGCGCAGTGAAGGTATTGATTGCGTCTTGCCACTGGTGTGCTTTATGTATGACAAGAATCTCTTTGGGTTTTCTGCCAGATTTCGAGACAGAATTTCGTTGTGGAAATTATTAAAAGCATGTCGCATTGATGTACGGCCATACTTCGAACTTCCGTAAAACTTTGCCAAACTTGGGGATTTTGCGTTCTTTTAAATTTGGCATGATTTTTTCGTGGTATATATCTCTCAATTGCTATCGATACTATCTGTTTGAAAACATTCCACAACTTTTCTACACTTACATGATCAGATCGGAAGGAGTGAAGACTGTCTCTTAAAAAGACGTTAAGAGCATTTTTATCAGTTTTTTGATGGTTGTTGGTGCTACAGTGTTCAGCCTAGCAGCAACTGCCTTGTGGTCGCTAATCCCTGTATTCCTCGCAATACTCACTATTTGTCCAGGATTATTTGTTGCTAAAAAGTCAAGTATGCTTTCGCAACCATTTACGCTTCGAGTGGGCTCATGAACTAATTGTTCAAAATAATTTTCTGAGAAAGCATTCAGTACAATTTCGGATGACGTTTTATGCCTGCCGTCGGCTTTGAATGTATAATTTTTCCAGCATAGATTGAAGTCAACACCATTGTATGAGCGGGGTACTTATTTGAAATGAGACTCAAGTTTTCTTTGACTGGTCAGCAACTATATCTTATGAGTCGGGGGTCGATAAAACGATCCAACTTATAGTTTAGTCCGATTGTCAGGTATAATCTCTACCGATACTATTTCACACAAACTATCTACTTCAATTTCGTTACAAGGCAAACTACCTCTGACAGCAATAAATACTCCACCGTCAACTGTATTTAATCTATCCTTTCTGAACACTGTTAGATCGTTTGAAAAAAATTCGGCTGAACTTATTTCCGTCTTTATCCAGCTCTCTGTGCCTACAACTATTTGAGCTTCAATGCTTTCTATTAGAGCTTGGAGCTCTGGTTCTTTCCCAACACAGCTACGACAATTTAGAACTACAATACCAATCGTTTCTACAACTACCTTGCGGTGTTTTATCTGCCCACTTTTAGACGGACGTCCCTTCTGTGGTTCCCTGAGACCCTCTAATCTAAAAAACCGCTCAGTTCCTTCCACACAGCCCCCGCTACCCGTGTAGCCGCGTCCTGTGTGTGGTGTACTCCTGATCCATTAAGCGGAACCCGGAAACCCACCACCCGATGGCGCAAGTCAAGGAATCTGCAGCCTACACGGTCACAGAACCGCCTTAGCCTCAGACCTTCCACTTGGCTCTGCACCAAAGGGCCACAGTCGGTTCTATCGACGATGCTGCAGATGGTGAGCTCCGCCTTAGTCTCGGAAGCAAGACCGGCACCAGGCTGGGGTGGCCGAGCGGCTCTAGGCGCTACAGTCTGGAACCGCGCGACCGCTACGGTCGCAGGTTCGAATCCTACCTCGGGCATGGACGTGGGTGATGTCCTTAGGTTAGTTAGGTTTAGACAGTTCTAAGTTCTAGGGGATTGATGACCTCAGATGTTAAGTCCCGTAGTGCTCAGAGCCATTTGAACCTAGACTTGCAGTCTTTACCATTTCCGTTAGCGTCCCGAAACCAGACAGAATCTGCTCCGACGTAAAGCGACACACGTTTCGTATTCAGAATACGACCTTAAAACGTGCCACTGTAGTGTATATCCGTTTGTAAAATGACGGAATATGGCTACTTTTTACTTGCACTTAAGAGTGATTTGCAAATGACATGAATTACAGGTTTACAAACGTGCTTGACAATGACGCGTAGTATAAATTAGCTAGTCGCACAATTAATTAATACTCACATTACAGCCTGCTACGTCCATTAATAAACTATTAATTTACAGTTGTAATGCTTCATATCTACATACCTTCCAAAACGCAAGCTTTCATCTTGCACCTGCTTGTATAAGGTGATAAGAAGTAGCAAAAGAAAAAGAACTTTCGCACTTACAGTTTTTAAACTTGATGCTTTATTCTTAGTTTAACTTTACTGATAAATTAAATACTTTGTGTCGTAGCCCTTAAAACTTGAGCTGTATATTTAATGTAAACACGCTCCATGATGTGGGTTTTCAGAGTTGTTGGACGTTTCCCCTGACATTTCGTTCTTACTTCTTTTGTCATTTATCTGGCTTGTTGCTTACTTTACATTATTTGCTCCTTTTTTTTTTATTCCTCGTTCAACAGTAGAAGGCCCTCTACAAACAGTGCATTCGGAAGGACGACGGTTCAATCCCGCGTCCGGCCATCCTGATTTAGGTTTTCCGTGATTTCCCTAAATCACTACAGGCAAATGCCGGGATGGTTCCTCTGAAAGGGCACGGCCGACTTCCTTCCCCATGCTTCCCTACTCCGATGAGACCGATGACCACGCTGTCTGGTCTTCTTCCCAAAACCAACCAACCAATCTGCAAACAGTCTCTGGCAGATAGATATTTGAAAGCTGGCTTTATAATGTCCGTAGATACTTATAGAAGCCTTTAGTGTCGTTCATGAACTTCCTCGAAATTGCCTCAACATATCTCCAGTAAAAATTCAATGCTCTGTGCCCAGCCATTTAAAACAAAAACATATTTACTTTGTCTATTGTTTCGTCAGCGACTGCAGTCTGTCAGGAATTAAATAATGCGACAACAATCAAAATTTGCATTTAAATTGAAAAAGCAGTGGATGCATTTCACTGCATGTAAGCTTCTCTTCAGGTGTTACAGATGTTCACATCATCTCGGTTGAACTTTTGGTCAGAGCAGTCCAAATGAGATGCCAAATGTAGATAAGTATTCGTTTTTTCACCACCATTTCGTTACCTCTTCGTTGCTGTGCTGGTGTTTCACATACACATACACACCAGTGTTGTGAGGTGACTCGTCCTGATACCATCCGCGATGATGCGCTCCACTGGTGATGTTCTCTCTCACTTCACTTAAATGGATGATTGATTGATCTTCAATATTCCACACAGTTAAGCCGGTTTCTTCTTGATTTTTCCTTCGGATGTATTAAGAATTAGTTAAAATTCTTCAGCTAGCTTCTTTCATTGATATAAATGGCCGTGTTAATCGGTAGTACCACACGTATTTCTCCACATTTGTTTTACATCGTTATAAATGGAAAATGAATCTTTTAGTCTCTCTAGTCAAGAACAGACTGCTTCTAGTATTTCATGAAAATCACTGCCATAGTACGAGAATTGCTTTAACCATTTCACAAAAAAATGACACGTCGCGCGTTGATTTCGACCAACCGCGAATACCATTTGTATGATCTGTAGCGTAGTATTGAAGTACATCACTTTTGACCGTTTTAGTACTGAAATTTCTATTAGTACTTTCGTCGAGAATGTATGATTTGTTATTCTTCAAAAATTATTTTGTTCACTTAAACTTAGAATCCATATCTAATCTGAAATTGTTATTGAGAGAGCATAAAATATTCTGTTACCTGTGGGAAAGATCACGTAAACGTACTGTTTTTATATTATCTCTTGAGGTACCACCAAGATCCAATTTCAGCTCAAGCAACTATGTGCAGTTATTTCGCTGTATTGTCTAAAGTTAGTCACTTTAAAGAAATTAAGCTTTTCCTCTTTCCAGTTTCCCAGAATCATGACATAGACACTTCTCCGCAAGCAGGTGAAACTTTCGGTATATTTTCTGACGTGCCTAATATTTCCAAAATAACTTTCTCACTAATAACTTTCGTACTAGCGTTTAAACTGAAAGTTCTTTGTTCAGTTAAATATGAACCATAAGCTTTCAATGTTATTTAGAAGTCAATAAAATTGATTAAATTTTTTTCCTTCTTCGTTGGTAGAATCACTATGCTACTCGACATACGAAATCATACATTTGAATTGAGACTCTTTATTTGTTACACGCTGATATCATATACAACGAGCATTACATGTTCAAGAACTTTTGTGAACTAATACATTTTACGTACATCAGTTTCAAACATCAGTTTTATAAGAATGCGCAGAAAAGATTTGACATTGATGACACGATGTTCTCGATGTCGCGGACCGTCGGCGCCGTTATGTTTAATGACCCACACTGCCGATAGCTGAATCGGTAGAGCACCGTTGGATCATTTTACCCGCGTGACAGGAAACAAATACAAAAAACAACTTTTGGAACACGCGTTGTACGCAACATTAAATCGTACTCTTTTCTTGCCTACTTGATGCTGCTCAAGATGAAAGTAAGTATGGCTGGGTTGGGTGGGGTTGTTTGGGGGAAGAGACCAAACAGCGAGGTCATCGGATTAGGGAAGGACGGGGAAAGAAGTCGGCCGTGCCCTTTCAGAGGAACCATTCCGGCATTTGCCTGGAGCGATTTAGAGAAATCACGGAAAACCTAAATCAGGATGGCCGGACGCAGGATTGAACCGTCGTCCTACCGAATGCGAGTCCAGTGTGCTAACCACTGCGTCACCTCGCTCGGTATAAGTAGCGTGCTGCTCACTAAAGCCTGGAGTACCATAGTTGTCATGAGATGGGGCATAAATTGTATTTGAACAGTTCAGTAGATTATCTATACAATCTGTAGATGGCATTACTGTTGTTAATATCAGTTTAAGTTCGTTGTGGAGGAAGACAGACGCTTTAATCTTCTGTCCGTCATATAAGTAACGTTTTCTGAATTTACCTATCAGTTTCAGTTTTTAAGATGAAAAGGGCGGAAAGTGTGTTTAAATATGGCGCGAACATTAATATTCGGCTGCGCGTAGGTGAAACTGCGACCAAAATCTTTACCCGGCATTCACATTCGTCGACTTTACCGACTCTCAATCGAATCATCACCTTTCAATCTCACATATTCTTCGAGCTACACTTGACAACCGAGATCTCAGGAAAGGGCACGGGCAAGGTTGCGTTCAACTCTGTAGCCAAACATATCAGTGCTACTGCCAGGTAAAACACCAAGTGTAAAACTTTTCCTCGACCATAGGTAGCTTATACATTCAAACCATCAGAAGATACGAAGTCGATCAAAAGATGGCACGTCACTCTGCATATTAAACGGTTAAATGCTACTTTTAGTTGCTACTTCTGGCCTAGTTGAGAATAAAATATTTTAAAGTTGTTAACTGTGTGGCCGAGTGGTTCTAGGCGCTCCAGTCTGGAACCGCGTGACCGCTACGGTCGCAGGTTCGAATCCTGCCTCGGGCATGGATGTGTGTGATGTCCTTAGGTTAGTTAGGTTTAAGTAGTTCTACGTTCTAGGGGACTGATGACCTCAGATGTTAAGTCCCATATTGCTCAGAGCCATTTAACCATTTTTGTTAACTGTGGAAACCTCAACTTCTCAATCATTGAATTTTAACAGATAGATGATTTTTTGCGCACCCATAGTGTGAAATGCGTTTCGCTAATGAGGAAGACATCGAATGAACATTGTTTGTTCCAAATATTACATGTAAGGAAACTACCCATTGTAGCTAAAATTGGGACACTACAAGTCTGCTCATTATTTCTCTTATTTTTGAAACGTGCGTTAAGAAAAAGAAAACATCTTCTTGTCGTAACTATTCGAACCACATCAGAGTAATTGTTATTGATAACCCGTAATTTGTTGCATGATAACATCTGAAGATATTGAAATACAGTAGGCTTACATACAAAAGCAATCTCAAGAAATTTATAAAGTAGGCCTGTGGAAACTTTGTCTCAAAAACGTACCTACCCATTTTGAACAAGTGGGTTATTTGAACGAAGAGGCTATACGAACTGAAGAACAATCACTTCATCATTTGGAATTATTACCGTGTTTTACACTCTTACGATCACTGCAATTTAAAAGAAATTTTTACCAGACGCGTTTCGCGTATCTTTACAAAGCGTCTTCTGTGTTCACTGGTGTTTTTTTCTCTCGTTTACATGTTATAAAGTCCACTGCCTTCTCCTGTGATGTTAGCGGAGGATGGAGTCGAAAAGAAAAAACATTTTGAACCTTTACCTTTCGCAATTTATCTGTTTTTACAAACTCTCTTTGTGGCATTTGGAGTTTTTTACATTTCACTTTTGTAAATTTCACAAAACTTGTTTTTATAGAAATTTAACTGTAGTTTCACCTCTAACCTTTCAGGTCTTGTGCAAACGTGTTTTTTTCCAACACCAACCTCCGCTAACAACGAAAGAAAAAACAGAGGGCTTTAAAACTCGTCAACCAGAGGAGGACGTACCAATGACAACAGAAGGTGCTTTATAAATACATGTGAAACGCTTCTGGCAAAAAACTTCTTTTAAGTTGCTGTGAACTTAAGACAGGAGAAAACAATTACGTAAATTTTTAAATGAAAGCAAAACGGCCTGGTAAAAAACTCTTAAATTTACAGTAAGGTTAAGACTGGTAAAACAATAATAACTGATGTATGACATCTGCTGCAGGGAGTGACCATGCAAATACACATACATCATTTTGGTTTGAAACCATTCAAAAGTACTTAGCAGTAAGCTACAAATGAAACAGTTATGTCATTTCCTAGAGGCAATGTTTCCGTTCCATAAGTAGTCAGCTAGTTCAAATTGATTTTTCACGAGTTTTTGCCTTCCGAGGTCCTTTATCGAACGAACTGTGTTGAGGCCGGCGATATGTTCTCGGACTACGTGAGGTGACGTCTCAGACCGATGCACAGGCTTTCTGCTTTTTGGAGGTAGTGACATGGCTCGCTGTGATATAGAGTGTCAGACGTCCAGCACACGACTGTTGTTATTAAAGTAACGTGGACGATCCATACAGACACGCAATGACAGACAATTTTTGTGAGTTTGATACTCATGTAACTCACGTACTCATACGTGATCCGTATGCAAAATGATAAAACTGTAATAAGACAAAGCAATTTGCCTGGTGCAATTTGCAACAACTGGGTTTTGTTAAAATTTAAAGACATTTAGATTACAATGTAACATCTGAAGATGTGGGAACTATGCATCACGTCAAGTGAGACAAATCCTATCCAACAGATGTTTGTAACCCTCCTGATGTCACTGTACCTCGCAGCGTAGAGGGAGACACTAGAGAAGCTCCTAGCGGCCTTTGTCTGATCTTGATTCATCCTAAGTTTTCATCAGAACAAAACAGTTACAGTTCCTTTCGGTTTATGTTCACTAATAATGTTGTTGTTGTTGTTGTGGTCTTCAGTCCTGAGACTGGTTTGATGCAGCTCTCCATGCTACGCTATCCTGTGCAAGCTTCTTCATCTCCCAGTACCTACTGCAACCTACATCCTTCTGAATCTGCTTAGAGTACTCATCTCTCGGTCTCCCTCTACGATTTTTACCCTCCACACTGCCCTCCAATGCTAAATTTGTGATCCCTTGATGCCTCAAAACATGTCCTACCAACCGATCCCTTCTTCTAGTCAAGTTGTGCCACAAACTTCTCTTCTCCCCAATCCTATTCAATACCTCCTCATTAGTTACGTGATCTATCCACCTTATCTTCAGTATTCTTCTGTAGCACCACATTTCGAAAGCTTCTATTCTCTTCTTGTCCAAACTAGTTATCGTCCATGTTTCACTTCCATACATGGCTACACTCCAAACAAATATTTTCAGAAATGACTTCCTGACACTTAAATCTATATTCGATGTTAACAAATTTCTCTTCTTCAGAAACGCTTTCCTTGCCATTGCCAGTCTACATTTTATATCCTCTCTACTTCGACCATCATCAGTTATTTTACTTCCTAAATAGCAAAACTCCTTTACTACTTTAAGTGTCTCATTTCCTAATCTAATTCCCTCAGCATCACCCGATTTAATTGGACTACATTCCATTATCCTCGTTTTGCTTTTGTTGATGTTCATCTTATATCCTCCTTTCAAGACACTGTCCATTCCGTTCAACTGCTCTTCCAAGTCCTTTGCCGTCTCTGACAGAATTACAATGTCATCGGCGAACCTCAAAGTTTTTACTTCGTCTCCATGAATTTTAATACCTACTCCAAATTTTTCTTTTGTTTCCTTTACTGCTTGCTCAATATACAGATTGAATAACATCGGGGAGAGGCTACAACCCTGTCTCACTCCTTTCCCAACCATTGCTTCCCTTTCATGCCCCTCGACTCTTATGACTGCCATCTGGTTTCTGTACAAATTGTAAATAGCCTTTCGCTCCCTGTATTTTACACCTGCCACCTTTAGAATTTGAAAAAGAGTATTCCAGTCAACATTGTCAAAAGCTTTCTCTAAGTCTACAAATGCTAGAAACGTAGGTTTGCCTTTTCTTAATCTTTCTTCTAAGATAAGTCGTAAGGTCAGTATTGCCTCACGTGTTCCAACATTTCGACGGAATCCAAACTGATCCTCCCCGAGGTCCGCATCTACCAGTTTTTCCATTCGTCTGTAAAGAATTCGCGTTAGTATTTTGCAGCTGTGACTTATTAAACTGATAGTTCGGTAATTTTCACATCTGTCAGCACCTGCTTTCTTTGGGATTGGAATTATTATATTCTTCTTGAAGTCTGAGGGTATTTCGCCTGTCTCATACATCTTGCTCACCAGCTGGTAGAGTTTTGTCATGACTGGCTCTCCCAAAGCCGTCAGTAGTTCTAATGGAATGTTGTCTACTCCGGGGGCCTTGTTTCGACTCAGGTCTTTCAGTGCTCTGTCAAACTCTTCACGCAGTATCGTATCACCCATTTCGTCTTCATCTACATCCTCTTCCATTTCCATAATATTGTCCTCAAGTACATCACCCTTGTATAAACCTTCTATATACTCCTTCCACCTTTCTGCCTTCCCTTCTTTGCTAAGAACTGGGTTGCCATCTGAGCTCTTGATATTCATACACATGGTTCTCTTCTCTCCAAAGGTCTCTTTAATTTTCCTGTAGGCAGTATCTATCTTACCCCTAGTGAGATAAGCTTCTACATCCTTACATTTGTCCTCTAGCCATCCCTGTTTAGCCATTTTGCACTTCCTGTCGATCTCATTTTTGAGACGTTTGTATTCCTTTTTGCCTGCTTCATTTACTGCATTTTTATATTTTCTCCTTTCATCAATTAAATTCAATATTTCTTCTGTTACCCAAGGATTTCTAGCAGCCCTCGTCTTTTTACCTACTTTATCCTCTGCTGCCTTCACTACTTCATCCCTCAGAGCTACCCATTCTACTTCTACTGTATTTCTTACCCCTATTCCTGTCAATTGTTCCCTAATGCTCTCCCTGAAACTCTGTACAACCTCTGGTTCTTTCAGTTTATCCAGGTCCCATCTCCTTAATTTCCCACATTTCCCAGGTCATAACCAATAGATTGTGGTCAGAGTCCACATCTGCCCCTGGAAATGTCTTACAACTTAAAACCTGGTTCCTAAATCTCTGTCTTACCATTATATAATCTATCTGATACCTTTTAGTATTTCCAGGGTTCTTCCACGTATACAACCTTCTTTCATGATTCTTAAACCAAGTGTTACCTATGACTAAGTTGTGCTCTGTACAAAATTCTACTAGGCGGCTTCCTCTTTCATTTCTTAGCCCCAATCCATATTCACCTACTATGTTTCCTTCTCTCCCTTTTCCTACACTCGAATTCCAGTCACCCATTACTATTAAATTTTCGTCTCCCTTCACTATCTGAATAATTTCTTTTACTTCATCGTACATTTCTTCAATTTCTTCGTCATCTGCAGAGCTAGTTGGCATATAAACTTGTACTATTGTAGTAGGTGTGGGCTTCGTATCTATCTTGGCCACAATAATGCGTTCATTATGCTGTTTGTAGTAGCTTACCCGCATTCCTATTTTCCTATTCATTATTAAACCTACTCCTGCATTACCCCTATTTGATTTTGTGTTTATAACCCTGTAATCACCTGACCAGAAGTCTTGTTCCTCCTGCCACCGAACTTCACTAATTCCCACTATATCTAACTTTAACCTAACCATTTCCCTTTTTAAATTTTCTAACCTACCTGCCCGATTAAGGGATCTGACATTCCACGCTCCGATCCGTAGAACGCCAGTTTTCTTTCTCCTGATAACGACATCCTCCTGAGTAGTCCCCGCCCGGAGATCCGAATGGGGGACTATTTTACCTCCGGAATATTTTACCCAAGAGGATGCCATCATCATTTAATCATACAGTAAAGCTGCATGTCCTCGGGAAAAATTACGGCTGTAGTTTCCCCTTGCTTTCAGCCGTTCGCAGTACCAGCACAGCAACGCCATTTTGGTTAATGTTGCAAGGCCAGATCAGTCAATCATCCAGACTGTTGCCCCCGCAACTACTGAAAAGGCTGCTGCCCCTCTTCAGGAACCACACGTTTGTCTGGCCTCTCAACAAATACCCCTCCGTTGTGGTTGCACCTACGGTACGGCCATCTGTATCGCTGAGGCACGCAAGCCTCCCCACCAACGGCAAGGTCCATGGTTCATGGGGGGGGCACTAATAATGATTACTTTCAAATTTTTGTTTTATGCATATGAGGCAATTAAAATTGCAGCACAATAAAAGATATCAAGTAAGGAAATTTTAATTATATTTTGACTAAAGTTCAGTCTTGATCACACCATTTATGTCTCAATGACATAGGTAACCGGTTTCGGTTATTTTTACATAACCATCATCAGACCCATGGTTTCCTTAGGATGGTAAGCGGATCTCTCCTCAGCTGCTACGAAGTCAACTGATCATCTGGAAACCATGGGTCTGATGATGGTTATGTACAAATAACCGAAACCGGTTACCTATGTCATTGAGACATAAATGGTGTGATCAAGACTGAACTTTAGTCAAAACATAATAATCTATTGATCACTATATTCCAAAAATGTTTACCAAAATTGTACGAAATTTCACTTATTATGTGTATATAGCACAACAAGAAAAATGCATCGTTAAATCTGCAGGCTAGGAGGATGTGCAGAGTGTGTCATTCAGTACAAAGCCGTCACCTTTGGTAACAAAATTGGTTTGGACATGGCAGCAGAATGAGTGAAATAGACTATATGACAGACATGGGTACGTCATTTCAGTCTCCTTCAGCCCTTTGAAACAGTTCATTCATTGCACTGGCTGGGGACTGACGCTCCGTCAGTCTCTCAGCAGTGCATGACCTGATGCGTTCAGTGGTTGGCGAACGCACTGGACATTCTCCGTATCAATATAATACAGAGCGTGTTATACGTAGTCTCACCTTATCTTATTGAAGGATAAGGTAACGTAGATGTCAATAATAAGGCACAGTCATAGGCTTCCCATGCCGGCCAGTGTGGCCGAGCGGTTCTAGGTGCTACAGTCTGGAACCGCGCCACCGCTACGGCCGCAGGTTCGAATCCTGCCTTGGGCATGGATGTGTGTGATGTCCTTAGGTTAGTTAGGTTTATGTAGTTGTAAGTTCTAGGGGATTGATGACCTCAGAAGTTAAGTCCCATAGTGCTCAGAGCCATTTTTAGGGCCCCTATACGTGAGACATATAACAGGTGCTGTCCAAATTACGTGCTATGTGCAAACCTATACTAAGTGCCCCTATTGCGAGGACGAATGCAATCCGGTAATGTTCGTTATCCTCGTGCCTCCACGCACTGATACATCTATTTTCATACTGCACGCAGAACAGGAACTCATCTGAAAATATGAAGTGATGCCACTTCTGTGTCCATTGTTGCCATTGGGTGCATCACTGTGAGCGTGTCTCCCTGCTGTGGTTCAAGGGAAGCTGCAGTGGTAGTTACTGTACTTACACTCTATGGTGGTCCAGATAAGTTCTCTCTGTACCGACTCGAGATAGATGATGTGGCTGGGTGATCCTGTACAGGCGAGCAGCGAATATGTACACTACTGGCCATTAAAATTGCTACACCAAGAAGAAATGCAGATGATAAACGGGCATTCATTGGACAAATATATTATACTAGAACTGACATCTGATTACATTTTCACGGAATTTGGGTGCATAGATCCTGAGAAATCAGTACACAGAACGACCATTTGTGGCCTAATAACGGCCTTGATACTCCTGGGCATTGAGTCAAACAGAGCTTGGGTGGCGTGTACAGGTACAGCTGCCCATGCAGCTTCAACACGATACCATAGTCCATCAAGGGCAGTGACTGGCGTATTGTGACGAGACAGTTGCTCGGCCACCATTGACCAGATGTTTTCAATTGGTGAGAGATCTGGAGAATGTGCTGGCCAGGGCAGCAGTAGAACATTTTCTGTATCCTGGAAGGCCCGTACAGAACCTGCAACATGCTGTCCTGCATTATCCTGCTGAAATGTAGGGTTTCGCAGGGATCGAATGAAGGGTACAGCCACGGGTCGCAACACATCTGGAATGTATCGTCCATTGTTTAAAGTGCCGTCAATGCGAACAAGAGGTCACCGAGACGTGTAACCAATGGCACCCAATACCATCACGCCTGGTGCTACGACAGTATGGCGATGACGAATACACACTTCCCATGTACGTTCACCGCGTTGTCGCCAAACACATATGCGACCATCATGATGCTGTAAACAGAACCTGGATTCGTCCGAAAAAATGACGTTTTGCCATTCGTGCACCCAGGTTCGTTGTTGAGTACACCATAGCAGGGGCTCCTGTCTGTGGTGCAGCGTCAAGGGTAACCGCAGCCATGATCTCCGAGCTGATAGTCCATGCTTCTGCAAACGTCATCGAGCTCTTCGTGCAGATGGTTGTTGTGTCAAGGGATCGAGACGTGGCTGCGCGATCTTTTACAGCCATGCGGATAAGATGCCTGTCATCTCGACTGCTAGTGTTACGAGGCCGTTGGGATCCAGCACGGCGTTCCGTATTACCTTTCTGAACCCACCGACTCCATATTGTGCTAACAGTCACTGGATCTCGCCCAACATGAGCAGCAATGTCACGATACGACAAACCTCAATCGCGACAGGCTACAGTCTGACCTTTCAAAGTCAGAAACGTGATGTTACACATTTCTCCTCCTTACACGAGGCATCACAAGAACGTTTCACCACACAACTCCGGTCAACTGCTGTTTGTGTATGAGAAATCGGTTGGAAACTTTCCTCGTGTCAGCACGTTGTAGGTGTCGCCACCGGCGTCAACCTTGTGTGAATGCTCTGAAAAGCTAATCATTTGCATATCAGAGAATCTTCTTCCTGTCGTTTAAAATTCGCGTCTGTAGCACGTCATCTTCGTGGTGTAGCAATTTTAATGGCCAGTAGTGTATGTCCTGCCGTACACTAGTTGCGTGGGCTATTGACGTCCTGCGTAATGTTGAGTACGGGGCTCCAGTAAGCTGTCGTCTGTGTATTCACATGGCAGTCGTGTCATCCCGACCAACATGAGCAGCAAAGTTGCCGAACGATTAATTCGGTTCTCGACAAACCATTATCCCACTGCTCTTGATTCCCGACACGTAGTGTTAGACGTTTCTTAGTTTTACACGGGCTTAACATGTTCTTTTCAAATGTAACTGACATTAGTACTGCATAATCTTTACTTGTATAAAGAATGCAGATGGCGTTACAGCTATCTACTTTGTGCGATTGCGCTGAAAGTTAATAATTTCCATACAGATAAGTTTAATAAACTTCGCATCAATTTGCCTTTTGTTGCTTGGCACCGTAATAGTGCAATAATATGAAAGGAAAGCATGCAGTTTTCCGCCAAATCGTTAAACGTCCACCCCAGGAATTCGCTTCCACTCGCAGTATCTCATGTAGTCGTATTTGGACTGGCCGAACTCGGCGTGTCAGGTGAGCAGCGTACGGCCGTTTGCCTGGCGCCTGCTGGCCTGCGTGCCTGGCCCAGTGAGGCCGAGAGGACGCGGCGTTAATTAGCAGCCCAGGCAGAGGCGGCGCTAGCCGAGCTGTGAGTCGGCACAGGGCGGTCGATGGCGCGAACAACCTGTGCGCGCCGGGTGGCCTACACAGCCGCCGAAGGGGTTTAGGCGGCGCGGAAAGGACGCTGCTGGACTCTGGCGGTGGTCATTAACGTCGAGGCAGCCTGTCGCTGCCGCCAACTGAGCACTGACGTCTGCTGCCTGCTGCACCCACAGCAAGAGGAGAGCTCTCCGAGCAACAGCGTTACGAATACACACATATTATTGAGTGAAGATTTCTGTAGTCGTCACATCGCAAATACTATGCAGGCTCAACAACGCTTCAGTGTCTAAACATGCGAAGCAAAGGCTACTGTTCAGAAATTCATGTGAATTGTAATGTGGGTCAGTGATGGCAGTAAACTTCACCACAATTCTGCCCAATGCGACCGTGGACGTGTCACACGATGGGAAGGTCGTTACAGCCCCTCTTACCCATATTTCACCCCTTCCAATGCCGTCTGTGTGATAGAGTTCAGAAACTACGACACCTAGCGTTGAAATCATGCGATTTTCTTGTGGTTGGCGGAGGAAAACCTACCCAGATATACTACGGTTTAGAATCGGCACGAAAAGGCCGGCAGGGGTGGCATAATGGGCGTCAATGAAACTACTCCTTTCCACAGTGTGTTGATTCCCACATATTTCGCTGTCGGAAAGGACAGTTAACAGTGTGATGAGCAACACAATGATATTATTCACTGCCTTTGGCATTGCTGTCACCATTCTCTAAGGAAATTGTGCGGCTGCATTCCCACTGATTGTGATCTGACCCATTTGGAGCTCAGAGCTACCGCAATTTTTGCTCTCGTATACGGATTAGAACCATTATGGACCGTGCAAACTCACTGAAAAAAATCTAAACGTGATCCGAAGCAGCAAAGGCTGCTAATGCTTTTTCATCAGTCCTATTTCGCGTCCAGGTATGGCGAGATCACTTGGGGATACGACACTGACACATGCGCGAATAAAACGACTAAGGATCCTAAGATCCCAGAATTTGCCAAAACCATAGGAGACACCACTCGCCTTTGACGAGCACCTTCAAAATGAACCTTTGCAGACATAACCCGTGACGAGAGACCCACGCGCCTGCGCGAATGCTACGCTGCTGCTCTTTCGCCGCTGCCCTACTGTTCTAACAACTGATAGTAGGTTACAAAGAATCTGAGGTTGTCGAATGGGTTGCCGGTCTACAAGCGCCTAGGTTCTTGTCACGGGTCCTATCTGCACAGGTATATTTTGAAAATTTTCTATGAAGGAGGGCGGGTGCCGCCAAAGGTTTTCTCGAAGTGGGGTGACATTAGAAGGACCCTGCGGCGTTTTATTCACACTTCTGTCAGTATCACATCCCCCCATGATCATGCCACACGGGGACATAAAGTAGGAGCGCTGAAAGAGCGTAAGAACTCTTTGCTGCCTCGGATAACGTCCAAATTTTGTCAAATAGTTTTGAAAGATCCTGTCACACTGCGCTCCAAACGGGTGCAATTCGTTCGATGGGGATACAGCCCCACAATGTGAAGGGGTGTCAGCAGTGTCAAAGATTGTGAAGAGGGTGTTGCTGTAGCTCATCGTACTGCGAACTGTCGTTTTCGACAGCGAAATGTGTGGGAATCAACACCCTATGGCAGGAAGTGGTTTCATTGACACACTTTATGCTAGCCCATGTGACATTTTCGTGCCGATTCTGAGCGTTTGTGTGTCTGGAATGTTTACCTCGTCCATTCATAAGAGATCAGTATAATTTCAAAGCCGGCCATCGCGGTTCTTACTTCCATGGCAAAGGCGTCAAAAGAAGGGATGAAATGAAAGTAAGTGGGGTTGTGACGACCTTCCCATCGTGTGGTGCGACTACGCTGGCATTGGGCAGAATTGTGTTGAAGTTTGCGGCCATTGTGACAACATTAACCCACTTACAAGCCATATGGAATTCTGAGCTGCCCCTTCTTTCACTCGTATCGACACCTTGTTGTTTGAAGCGCGTCGAGCCGAAGGTGACGTCACAGGGCATCACGCTTCTGCACAGTTACATAGGAAGGTTGTACGCACTTCTGAGCCAAATTTCATACTTAAGCTGAGCCGTGCCGGCTCGTATCGATTGATCGATCGGGCCGGCTTGGTGTGATCTTTGGGATCGGCCGCTTGACGTGGCTTTTGGCCGCGACGGGCGTGTGGCGCTAGAGAGGGACAGCCGGAGAGCCGCGCGGCGCTTCAGAATCGGAGGCGAGCGTGGTTGAGCAGGCCGGGCACGACGCAGAGGTTGTGGTGTGTTTGACACGTTTGCAAGATCGAACCTGGCTTGTAGTGTGGGAAGTGGATTCGGCCACATTACGCGAACCGAGTCGTGCGGCCGTGATTTGGATCTGTAAAGGATTTCATAAACGATTTGGTGAGAATTGCTTGTCATGTTTTTGGTGGGCATCGTATACGGATTCCTGCTTCCAAAGTATCGGTACCATGAGCTGAAACTTTTGGCTTGCCAACCAAAAGGTCCGCTCTGTTTAGTGCTGTTTAAGTAAACACCTGTTATTGTGATTGGTTAAAGGTATATCTGGATTTTGTGATGTGATACAGTCCGAGCAAGCGAGGTGTATTAATTGGTACTAATGCTGTTCATAGTGACGGACGGCATAAGTCAGTACGGTGAAACTGTAATATTTATTCTGGTACAGTGAGCTGTGTGGTCGTTGTTATAGTTGGTTCAAAGCACAGGCTTAACATTGAATCTGTACGTTCTGTGTTATCTAATTGCATTACTTGTTCACTCGTAAACAATGAAATGGTAGCCTTACTTGACTGTTTAAGTTTATCAGTATCCTTTTAGGGGGTAATTTAAATGAGCTCCCCAGTTTCAGTGAGCATATGCTAACCTACTAGTGTAGTTTAAATTTCTAAGCTGACTTGGTATTATGTTATTCTCCCACGTCCTTTAAGGTTACGTCAAGGGCATTAGTTATTGATTCACCCTTGACTATTTTATTTCAATATTCGTGAAATAGGCTATCATTTTATACATCGTAGTTATTTTACGTTTGAGGAATTAATGTTTACCGTTTTATCCCCCCCCCCCCTCATTTCTCTGAAACTGCATAGTAGCACAGGCTCGAAGACCTTTTTTTCAGTGTGTGATAGTGTACTGTGTGCGGCACCCTGTCCAGCTCGCCCGTTTGCTGTGGGTTCTGGGTGTAGCCGCCTCTGGTCTGGGTCCCGTGCCCCCCCCCCCCCCCCCCCTTCTGCCTGTGCTTAAGTGACGTCACCTGTTTTGAAAATGTGTCACGAAGGGGCGTATCTGTTTGTATTTTATTTTGTGTTAAAAATTTTTTGTGATATCCATTATTGGTTAAAGTTTCTCATTATTGTCATTATTGTAGTCTCCTTTGGGAACGTTTACTGTGTACAGAATTTAATTAACTTACGAGTCACTCAATGCTTGTTTAAAGATTAACGCTGTTGTTTGAATAGGGCGGTTGCCCGTGCCAATTAGGCTTTTTGCTAACTTACCTTATCGCAAAAATTTTAAAGATAAAATTTTATTTTGCCAAAGAAACGTTTAATGAAAGTGTTGTTATTGTAAACTGTGAATGTTGCTTTCGCAACGTGGTAATATCACTCTTGGGGAAAAAGTCGAGCCGAAAATTACAAGTACCATGTGTATCAACTTATTCTTCAGGTTCTTAAGTTCACTTATGTTCAACAGCAATTGGCTGATAAGGGTGAATTGATCACCACATAAGCGTCGCAATGTATGGGTGTTATGAGAGTCCGAAAAAAGGGGTCCTTTTATTCTGTTGCGCAGTGTAGATAATGTAAGGTAATGCTCACTGCTGTAACGGAATGCGTAGTCCACCAACTTAACATGCAAGTTCCGCGGGTTGTCGCTGGAGGACGACAACAGGTTGTTTTCATGAGCAACTCCTGAAAGACCCGGTCACGATAAGCGACACTCCTTTCCCCTGCAGTAAGTGCCCGGTAACCACTAGAAGGTGCAGCGAACTCGGCTTTACTTACTTCTGTTGTGTTATGTGCCATCAAATAGAACGTGCAACATCCACCCACCCGTGCAGTACTTAGCCTGCCGCATTGTCTCGGCAAGCCAGCTTCACCCGACGTGTCAGTCAGGACTATACGCCTTCGCCAGACAAGCAGTCATCAAACAGCATCGAGCCTCCACTTCTACGACTTCATCTCAGTGGACGCAGGCGTCAGGACTTGCTATCGGCCGGTTTATTGAACATAGTGCTTGTGCAGCTGCTCATTTGAGATCTGCCCATACTATGAATTTGTTCTAACTTCACTCAACAGTAATAATGCTCCACACTTTTATATTTTTCCAGTTTGCCATAAAATCAAGAGAAATTTAATATAATTTCAGAAGATCTTAACGTCTTTTATTCAGACCATTAGTAGAGCAGCCGATTTTATACGACGTAAGGCTTTTAAGTTTGTTAAAATAATATTGATATTGATTTATGTCTAGCTGGGAACTCTGTCTTGTTTGTGAAATCTGCTTAAGGTCATTACAGGCGTAACAAAGAGAAAGAAACCAAGGGTAAGGTTACTGGTGAATATGGTGAATATGCCTGTCGTATCGTGTTTAGGGGTAATACTAAAAAGCGAGATGAGATAAGTCGATCCTATAAAATCAGTACTACAGAAGTTATTTGTAAGACGTGGGTTTAATGTGGAAGTATTCTAGCAGTTGGCTAACACACACTTTGAGTCCACTCTAACCTCCGATCAGCTGCATCCGTGGAATGTTCTTAAGTTCGCTGTCGACAACATGACCCTGAAGGAGCACTTCCTTTACTCCCTCCTGTAAGTGCTTCCAGAGAGGTGTGGTCTATTCAGTGACGAGCACAGCTAACGGTTCACAAGGACATTTTTTCACCAAACGGCGGTACACAGGACGGCGGATGTTGCTATGTTGGATGATTTCTGCTGGATGCTACTAAGAGTCGCTCCAGACACCAACCACAAGAATGAGGCAAAGAAACGGCGCGAATAAAAAAAGGGATGATCAATTGACGTATACAGGGTGGTCCATTGATAGTGAACGGGCCAAATATCTCATGAAAAAAGCATTAAACGTAAATACTACAAAGAACGAAACTCGTTTAGCTTGAAGGGGGAAACCAAATGGGGCTATGGTTGGCCCACTAGATGGCGCTGCCATAGATCAAACGGATATCAACTGCGTTTTTTAAAATAGGAACCCCCATTTTTATTACATACTCATGTAGTACGTAAAGAAGTATGAATGTTTTAGTTGGACCACTTTTTCCGCCTTGTGACAGATGACGCCGTAATAGTCACAAACGTATAAGTACGTGGTATCACGTAACATTCCGCCAGTGTGGACGGTATTTGCTTCGTGATACATTACCCGTGTAAAAATGGACCGTTTACCAATTGCGGAAAAGGTCGATATCGTGTTGGTATGTGGCTATTGTGATCGAAATGCCCAACAGGCGTGTGCTATGTATGTTGCTCGGTATCGTGGACAACATCATCCAAGTGTCTGGACCGTTCGCCGGATAGTTATGTTATTTAAGAAAACAGGAAGTGTTCCGCCACATGTGAAACGACAACCACGATCTGCAACAATTGATAACGCCCAAGTAAGTGTTTTAGCTGCTGTCGCGGTTAATCCGCACATCAGTAGCAGAGAGACTGCGCGAGAATCGGGAATCTCAAAAACGTCGGTGCTGAGAATGCTACATAAACATCGATTGCACCCGTACCATGTTTCTATGTACCAGGAATTGCATGGCGACGACTTTGAACGTCGTGTACAGTTCTGTCACTGTGCACAAGAGAAATTACGGGACGATGACAGATTGTTTGCACGCGTTCTATTTAGCGACGAAGCGCCATTCACCAACAACGGTAACGTAAACCGGCATAATATGCACTATTAGGAAACGGAAAATCCACGATGGCTGTGTCAAGTGGAACATCAGTGGCCTTGGCGGGTTAATGTATGGTGCGGCATTATGGGAGGAAGGATAATTGGCCACCATTTTATCGAAGGCAATCTAAATGGTGCAATGTTTGCTGGTTTCCTACGTTATGTTCTACCGATGTTACTACAAGATGTTTCACTGCATGACAGAATGGCGATGTAGTTCCAACATGATGGAAATCCGGCACATAGCTCGCGCCCGGTTGAAGCGGTATTTAATAGCATACTTAATGACAGGTGGATTGGTCGTCGAAGCACCATACCATGGCCCGCACATACACCGGATCTGATGTCCCCGGATTTCTTTCTGTGCGGAAAGTTGAAGTATATTTGCTATCGTGATCCACCGACAACGCCTGACAACATGCGTCAGCGCATTGTCAATACATGTGCGAACATAACGGAAGGCGAACTACCCGCTGTTGAGAGGAATGACTTTACACGTATTGCCAAATGCACTGAGGTTGACGGACATCATTTTGAGCATTTATTGCATTAATTTGGTATTTAAAGATAATCACGCTGTAACAGCGTGCGTTCTCAGAAATGAGAAGTTACATGTATCACATTGGAACAACCAAAATAGAATGTTCAAACGTACCTACGTTCTGTATTTTAATTTACAAAACCTACCTGTTACCAACTGTTCGTCTAAAATTGTGAGCCATATGTTTGTGACTATTACAGCGCCATCTATCACAAAGCGAAAAAGTGGTCCAACTAAAACATTCATACTTCTTTACGTACTACACGAATATGTAATAAAAAATGGGTATTCCTAATTTAAAAAAAAAAAACGCAGTCGATATCCGTTTGACCTATGGCAGCGCCATCTAGTGGGCCAACCATAAAGCCATCTGGTTTCCCGCTTCAAGGTAGACGAGTTTCGTTCCTTGTAGTTTTTTCGTTTGATGCTTCTTTCGTGAGATATTTGACGCGGTCACGATCAATGCACCACCCTGTATATATTATCCATTATGCTAGCAATATACTGAAACGTTAGGTCCCAACTTCCTTGTAACCATGAGGTAGGAGACAGTGATATTCTTCCTCAGTGCATCAAAATGTATAAAGACCGTCTACTTTGGTTTTTGCAAGAAATCCTCGTTGGCCCAATGTTATCGCGGTAGTTGTGTGTAGTTAGGTAGATTTCAAAGATTACCACAAAATACAAAGAGATAGATGAGAGCACTGTACCAATCGAAAGACATCATGTTAAAAGACATACATTTATTTACTTTTTTTATTTTAAAATATTAAATTTTGAAAATGGTTTCACACTATATTCAATGTTAGTTCCCCCAGAATCAGAGTTACAGTTGCCTTTAAAGAAGTAATCAGGGGTTAAATTCTCTGCCGGGCGTTTATTCGTTCCGTAAATCCTGTTCATTTCCTGCATGTCACTAGTTTGACTGGTGGATAAAAATTATGCACATGGCAATGTGTGTACGACTATTTTAGTATATATAACTTCAGAGTTTTACGTCGCTTCGCAGTGGAAATCGCAACGATTAGATCCGGCGCCTGCAGAGGACCGTCCATCACAGGTCGGCTTCATTCTGCAGTCGCCGGAGCAGGCACGCCGGCTGTAACGGGATTTAATTAACCTCTGCAGCTGTAGCCTGTAGCTCGGTGGGTTTTGATTAAATGCTGCCGGTCACACAGAGCTCCGCGTTCGTATTTAGTTTTCAATCGCTTCTTTAATTAATTCGCATTAAAAATTTCGATTGAAACCGCATTACGGACTGCGGGTTTAATGTACTCGCGGCAGCGGCAAATCGACTCTGTGTGTCGTTCATCTGCTGCAAGCCGTATGGCCAGACTGTACCAACGGTCTGTAGCTGGAGGCGGTGGCGGCCTTCCTGGCTGTTTGTACGATACAGACAGAAATGTTTCCGTTCTCCTGTACGATTTCATTCAGTACGTCATTACGGATCTGCGGATGAAGTAATTAAAACGAAAGAATGACAAGTAATCTCACCCACGGGATACACTTCGATAATGACCGGCTTTGAATATGTTGGAGTGTACAGCAAAATAGGAGACACATATTTTTTATACGTGCCCATACGACAGTTAAGGGTTGAAAAACCCCCTGAAAAAATTGTTTAATAGTTTTGAATGAATACTGTTGACATGCTAACAGATACTAGAAAAAAATTCAAATAAAAGTTCTGTAGTTTTTAATGTACCTCACAACGGTGCATTCGATTTGTCGACGAAGCAGTTTTTTCGAAATCAGCTCCCACCCACTATTTTGTTTGTAATTTCGACATTTTGCTAGCAGCAATACAGATAGGATCGATATATATGCTGGCTACAAACTTTAACTACATTAAAATTGCTACAAAAAGAGGTTCTGTTAATTTTTTCTGCGGAACTCATAGTTTGAGTGTAGCGAGCGAGAGAATATGAAAATTTCTAGCGTGGTTTTTGATGGCCAGAACGACAGCAGTAGGGCAGCTGATTCACCCTTTATGTGGCTGTATTTGGTATTAATGATGATATACGTTTTGCTACATGTGAAATGTCGAAACGAGAAACAAAAATGGTGGGTGGAGGGGATTTCGAAAGAAAAAAACGACTTTTACGAAAAATCTTGGTGCACTATTATAAGGTGCATTTAAAACCTTAGAACTTTTATCTGAAGTTTTTTTAAAGTATCTGTTACCCCTTCAAGGGTATTCATGCAGCAATATTAAACTCGACTTTTTTCAAGTGCGTATTTCACCACCTTAAGAAACGTATGAGCACTAAAAAAAAAAAAAAATAAATAAAATAAAATTAAAAAAATGTGTAGGCTATTTTCCTCTGCACTACAAAATATTCAAAACCGATTAAAATCGGACTGTATCCCTTGGGTAGGTTTACAAGTCAGTATTACTATTACAATATTTTAAAAAAGTTGGAGGACATTTGGTAGCGTGTAGAGCCATTTACATTTGAGAGTTCTTGTTTTTTTGCTGTAACTTACAAAACTTAAACGAGTTCACTGAGTGAGGTTGCACAGTGGTAAACAATGCACTTCCATTGAGATGGCAGCGGTTCACATCGCCTTTCGACCATTCTGTTTTAGGTTTCCCGTGGTTTCCCCATATTAATTAAGGCAAACGCTGCGATGGTCCCTTTGAAAATGATATGACTGATGTCTTTCCCCTGTCCGAGCTTGTGTTCCATCTCTAAAGGTTTCACCGTTGGTGGGATGTTAAACCCTAATCTCTCTTTTTCTTCATATGGGCTGTTATTAGAGAATTAGTATCATACATTAAATTACTAAACATTATTCGTTTATCTTAACGATCTATGTTCTTTGACCTGCTTCAGTCCCATCTTCCCTATCTCGTTCGTTTGAAAGTTTACGTTCCAAGATTCTTCTAGAAGTGTCCACAACGCAACCATATCAAATACTTCTACCAGTCTTTCATGATAACCTCTTGAATAAAAGGATACATAGATAAAATAGTCCCCATTCGGATCTCTGCTTGTGACTCTGGCTTCAGGGAAAACAAAACTGAAATTTTTGTTGTGGAGTTTGTAATATGAGACACAGTAATTGGGTAGCTAGGTTAGAGAATTTAGGAAGAGAAATTGATAAATTGAAGTTGGCAATGAGTGAAGTGCGATGGCAGGAAGACCAGAATTTCTAGTCACGTGAATACACTGTTATCAACATTATAACGTAGGGATAATACAGGTAGTCTACTAATGAATAATAAAATAATGATGCAGGCAAACTATTATGAACAGCATAGTGAACACATTACCATTACCACAATAGATACAAACTCAGTATCCACTACAATCGTGCAAATTTAGATGGATACTAGTTACTCAGATGATAAAGAGTTTGAGAAAGGGATGATGAGATTTAGTTCAGTAAGGGAGAGGAAATATTAAATGTGATAAGGGTCTGAAATGTAGTATTAGGAAAAGGGAGAGAAGAAAATTAGTCGGAAAACATGGACTGGAAGAATGAAAGGGTACGCTACCTAACAGAATTATGATGTCTATGTGGAAGAGGTCTGCAGACACCGGTGGTTGTTAGGTAGATTACATCATGGGAAGTAAAAGATTTAGAAACCAGATTTTAAACTACGGAATATATCAAGGAGCAGATGTGGACTCTCACCATAACTTATTGGTTAAAAATAAAGAAATTGCAGAAAGGTAGCAATTTAAGGAGGTACTACCTGGAACAAAAGCTTGCTGAGAGTTTCATTGGAAGCATTAGACAGTGATTTACTGAAATAGAGGGAAAAGATGAACTAGAAGACTAATGAGTAGCTTTGAGAGTTGAAACAGTGAAGCAGCAGAGGACAAAATAGGCGAAAAGACAAGGAACTGCAGCTATCTTTGGATAATATACGAAATATTGAGCTTAACTATCAAAATAACAAAATATAAAAATATAGCAAAAAATAAAGTAAAAGGGAGTCTTCATCATCCTCAAAATCATTATCAGTTTGCTGCTATGTTAGGAGGACCTTTTCTCCTCCATTTCCTGCGACCCATTGCACCTTTCTTAATGTGGCAGTATGTGCTGCCGTCCAGCACATCGTCAAGCATCCGAAATCTCTCCCTCCCTTTCCCTTCCCCGTTCCCCCTGAAACTGTTTGGGACTGTTTTTACAAGCCCCCTCATTCTTAATATATGTTCGATATAGCTTATTTTGTTTATTTTTATTACACTCAGCAATTTGTGCTCCCACTCTCCTCGGTATCTCTTCATTTTTCACTCTATCCACCCTATTTATTCTTTCCATCCTCCGCCATGTCCACATCTCAAAAGCCCCCAGCCTTCCTCTTCATACTTCCTTATATTGCCGTGCTGGTTTAAATTTCTGTGCTGTTCTTCCAGTTGCTTTCAATCCTGCTTCCTAGGTATTTAAAGCTTTGTACATGATATGATATTTATCTATACAGCATTATCTTTATCCTTTTATTTCCTCATAGTGCCGTTATCTCTGTTTTATTTCGTCTGATTTAATTCTATAACTCTTTCTTTTAGCTTCAGTGCTAACAACTATATCCTCTACCCTCTAATTATTTTTCATTTATTGTTAGAAGAGCCACGTCGTATGCAGACATCATGTTCTTCTCCCTAAAATTTTTACCCGCTTGTCAATTAGCAGGAAATGGTGACCTACCGTATTCTATAAGGCCAAACCGGAAAGGATGGGAAACAAACAATAGTCTTGTCTTACTCCTTTTTGTAGTTCTATACAGTTGATACTTTCCCCTTCGCTTTTACTAGCGCTCTTTCATTTAAATTTACTGAATTTATGAGTCGTCTGATTTTCCAGTCCATTTCCCTTCCCTCAGTCCAATTACATCTCTTGTGCCTGTATTCCGTCTAAAGCCAAACTGCTCCACACCCGAATTCCCCTCTATTACGTTTAGCATTTTTTTTATTAATTATTCTTAGCACTGCTTTGGTTCCAGAGCCGTTGGTTTCTGATCTGTATCATACAGTTCTTGTAAATAGTCACTCCTCTCTGAATTATATCCCAGCGATCTTCGGCCACCAAATTTTCGTCTGTACTAAGAATGTCCACAATAGCACTTACCCGTCTGCTCTGAACCCATGTTCTACTCATAATTTTGTTGTACAATAAATCATATCTTCTCTTAGTCTAGTTATTCAGACACATCGCACTCCTCTTTTAGCCATTCTTTCCTAGTCTGCTCTTTCTCTACGCAGATCGCAATTCAGCCAGGGTTACGTATTCCCCGCACCCTCATTGTTCTCGTTTTTGAACTTTGTTCTCTCTGCCTTCTTGGAAATCATTTCTTTGTAGCCCATGGCTTTATTACCCTTTTCCCTTTCATATATCCCATACTTTTCAGCGCTGTTTTTACGATTCCTTGTTTCAACATATTCCAATACACGATGACATTATCATGTGGTTCTATGTCTCGTATTATGAGTAAACGCAAGTGGTAGCATTTCTGTAAGTCATTATTTCCTCGATATTCTCTAGGTATCACTTCTTCACCTGAGCGGCTTCCTTCAGTTTTTATTTTTTTTTCATTTTCATTTTTGTTTCTGCCATTATAAATTTGTCTCTCAAATGAAACTGACAGAAAGCGTAAACTGGTAAAGCAGAAATCACTGGAGGAGAAATGCAAATACTGCAGAAGCATGGTTGACTATGGGAAATATAGTTGCCTCTTACAGGAATGGTAAAAGTGCCTATGGAGAAATGAGAAATATCTATCCGAATATCAAGAGTGATAATCAGCGGTAATACTTGTTATTATGTATACAACATGAATCGCTAACAAACTAAAGCTAATCAGAATATGAACCAAGAGAATGACATCCTTTGTTAAAATATAATTGTTTGCAGTTAATAAAAATGTAAAAGATTCACACTCTTTTGAAGGCAAGTTCATGAAATAGTTTATTATTAAATGCTACCCTTTGTTGAGAGGAATGGAGAAACAGTTACGAGGTACGTTTTGCCTATGCAAGACCCCATAATACACAGTCATGTGACTTAGTCTGGAATGCCTTCAGTACAGTTTAACGAAAAGTAATGAGTATTTTACCGAAGTACCTTGTAGTTTGAAAATATGCCACATAAAAATACATCTCGGGTCTTTTATTCGAGAGTGAAAGTGCTTATGGAAATTTGATTTACGTCAGTTATTTCTTTAACATGTATCTTTTCAATACTATGGTGTCACTGAAAATTCATTTTGCTTGTAGACTTGCAGTTCAACTTGTATTTCACTATTTACACACTTAAAAAAACGTTTTGCATCACATCGGTTTCGAGAGTTCTGGAACCCGTACAGAAGTTTGGAATAAAGATCAACATACCATTTTTACTGCTCATTAAAACTACACATTGCATGTTGTACTACCGTACAGCTAGACCTTCAGAGATAGTGGTCCGGATTGCTGTACACGCCCTACCTCTAAAACACAGTAGCACTTCCTCTTGCATTCACGCGTGTCTGTATTCGTTGTGGCATACTATCCACAATTTCATCAAGGCACTCTTGGTCCAGATTGTCCCACTCCTGAACGTCGATTCGGCGTAAACCTTCAGTGGTTTGTATGTCACGTCGTCCATAAACAGCGCTTTTCACTCCATCCCAAGCATGTTCGATCGGGTACATGTCTGGAGAGCATGCTGCCCACCCTGGTCAAGCGACGTCATTATCCTGAATGAAGTCGTTCACAAGATTTGCATGACAGGAGCACGAATTGTCGTCCATGAAGACGAATGCCTCGCCAATGTGCTGCCGATATGGTCGGAGCATCAGCAGGGAGCCTCCACCTTGTTGCACTCGCTGGACATCGTGTCTAAGGGGTTCAGCCTGACCGGGTTGCCTCCAAACACGTCTCCGGCGATTGTCTTGTTGAAGGCATATGTGACACTCATCGGTGAAGAGAACGTGATGCCAATGCTGAGCGGTCCATTCGGCATGTTGTTGGGCCTGTCTGTATCGCGCTGCATAGTGTCATGGTTGCAAAGATGAAGCTCGCCATGGACGTCGGGAGTGAAGTTGCGCATTACGCAGCCTATTGCGCACAGTTTGAGTCTGAACACGACGTCCTGTGGCTGCACTAAAAGCATTATTCAACATGGTGGCGTTGCTGTCAGGGTTCCTCCGAGACATAATCCGTAGGTAGCGGTCATCCACTGCAGGAGTAGCCCTTGGGCGGCCTGAGCGAGGCATGTCATCGATGGTCCCTATCTCTTTATATCTCCTCTGTCCGAACAACATCGCTTTGGTGCAATTCGAGACGCCTGGACACTTCACTTGTTGAGAACCCTTCCTGACACAAAGTAACAATGCGGACGCAATTTAACCGCCGTACTGACGGTCTAGGCATGGTTGAACTACAGACAACATTAGCCGTGTACCTCCTTCCTGGTGGAATCACTGGAACTGATCGGCTGTCGGACTCCCTCCATCTAATGGCGCTGCTCATGCATGGTTGTTTGCATCTTTGGGTGGGTTTAGTGATATCTCTGAACAGTCAACGGGACTGTGTCTGTGATACAATATCTACGGTCAACGGGACTGTATCTGTGATACAATATTTACAGTCAATGTCTATCGTTAGGAGTTCTGGGAAGACGGGTGACTCAAAACTTTATTTGAAATGTGCATATTGCTCAAATTTTTACGATACTATAAAAATAACAGAAATGAAATACTTGATGTCCCGCAACTACTTACGGAGAAAACACTTTTCTGATTCTTTGGCCATTATCGTATTATACATTACTTCGCCTCACTTCACATGTTGATGGTCTGAGAACCAGGAAAACAATTTGAAAGTAAAACATCAAGGATGTGACTCCTTTATTATTATTATTATTATTATTATTATTATTATTATTATTGCGTGTTCCGTCAGATGATTCACTTAACGACATTGTAAGGGTTTGTTCGCCAGCAGGGATAGGCTACCAGCATGTTATACGGTACAAACGATCCTCCAATCATTTTGTTGTGCCTTCTTGAGCCTGAGCGTCCCTGTCGACAGTATTATCAATTTACTGATGTTCATACTTTCCATCTATCCTGACCATTGACATATATAATCTTCTATTCATTCCTTTAAGTAAAAGATCCCAATGTCGAGGCTTACCTCTTCATGGAAGGTATGGTCTGTCAAAAAGTTCCCATGATTCAACTTAGAAATCCCAGCTGTTTCAATTTTTCTCTTTGCTGAGTTTGATGAGTAGCCTATATTGACATGTCACTCGTAACGTTACAATGTGCATTCTTTCCTAGCTCTATTCTGTGGAGTTATGTAGATAATTTTACAAATCCGCTGGAGCTTTAACATCAGGTGTGTAGAACAGGTTGTGGCACAATAGTTCCAGTTCCAGCCACCAATGATCGTCACTTCCTGTAGAAATTCAGTCGCCCTTCGAGTAAAATTAGTGATAAGAAATCCAAGACGGGAGGAATATTATTGGTTAAGACAGTAGACCTCCGTTTGTGAGCTTAGTATACAAATACCCATTTGGAATCTTTATTTGTTTATATTTTAATTCAGTGCTAGGAAGGTTTATTCCAAAAATCATTGTCGATTCGTTTCTTCTCCTACTGAAATACCGCTTCCTTTGGTAGGTCTAATTTCAGTGCTACAGAGGCATTAAATTGTAACTTTCAATCTTACTTTCCTTCTCTTCAATTATATCAGATCCTTTTTAAATAAAACAGAACTTTGTGGTGTTTCAACATTTAGCGAAATAAATCGGTAATGACGCATCTATTTTCAGATTAATTTGAAACCTTAATTAAGGTCCACGCCTGACGATATCAACATCAACTGCCTCCATCGCCCGATGCTACTAATATGTTATCGATTAGGATCAAATTTTTGGAAGCCAATTTATTTTTGGAAGCCATATTTCCTGCTTTCCTTCCTTTGATAAGAAATGCTTCAAATATGTCTACTGTCCTGAAAATTCCCCCACCCCGCCCCCTCATATTAACAGATTGCCTGAAATATTCAGCCAAGCAATCCAATCTTAACTGAATTAACACTCTGGGAAATGAAAGCGTCATGCTCTGCGTACACAGAGCGAATTTGATAATTCGCATCTTCGCTATGCCACTTAGAATTCCCAGATCGTTCCTTGCAAGAAAAAATGCTGATTACTTCCAAGATGTGTATTACTATATTACATAGCCTAAAAATCCAGTTTAGTAGTGTACCATAGTCAGGAATGATGACTTTACAGATAATTATATACATCCTTCCACAAGCTGCTATAGTGTTGTCTCTGCTGGATAAGACAATGAAGTGAACATTTTCTCTCACTTTAATGTCACTTTGCATACACAGTGTTACTACAATTCCTCATACAACAGTAGTCCATGAGCAGTACCATTTCTATTGCCTCATTCATCCAAAATATTTGTCAACAGTTGTAGATATTATTACTATGGGTACCACCTTGTTTGTGATGATCAGCATCCCACGTCTGGTCTGAGATCGTTTATACGTTAGACATATTTCGAACAATTCACCCTAGATTCCACTTTAGTAACGCTGCAAAATATATTTTCAGTGGTGGAATTTTATGTCACATGTACGACTCACAGTTTTTCCCTGTAGATCGCAGCAGCAGGTTATTTTCGCTCGGTGTGCGTAGCCATAGCAGGAAATATTTCTCAGCTATCGACAGTTTTACTACAGATATTGACATACAGCCGCACTGCAGCTGTTGTACTACGTTAAAAACACAAGCTCTTCGTAGCCGGTCCGAGACCAAACGATCTCTCTAACTGTTAAATAATCACGCAAAATATAGTCGTAACTCGCAGAGCAGCTATACGCACCACGGCGGTCGGGATATTACATCGCTGAAACAAATTTGCGGTAGTTTATCATCAGTTGGTGGCGCCGTTCTGAAACCAGTTGGAATTCGAACGAAATTTATCACAACCGCAATGATGTGCCCGCGGGTGTCGATACTGTTTGCTTTCGTGCTGAGTGGCAAAAGTGGTGTGTTGGGACGAGCCCCTTTCGATCTGTACTACTGTGAAAGATGTCAGCTACCTATTTAACACTACTTTGATGCCAGTACTTTGATGATGGCAGTCTGACAGCCTCCATTTCTGAGCAGAGAAGTGGATGGATATCAAATCTGATTTATTTATTTACACGTGAAGTTCGGTAGGACCAAATTGCGGAGTAAATCCCGGAGGTCATGAGCCGTGTCAGTAAATGAAATTACAACATAAAAGTAATAACACACAAAAATAAAATGTTGATGAGCCCAAAAAAAGTCAAACCATAAGTTTCAGTAAGCAAAGTCAGCATTATAACATAAGAAACAGATAAATGTTTCAAGGAACTGCTAAACAGAGTAGGAGGGACCCATGAGGAAACTCTTCAGTTTCGATTTGAAAGCGCGTGTATTACTGATAAGATTTTTGAATTCTTGTGGTAGCGTACTGAAAATGGATGTAGCAGTATACTGTACACCTTTCTGCACAAGAGGTAAGAAAGAAAGAACCTAACGCAGATGGATTTCTGTCGAGTATTAACTGAGTGTAAGCTACTTATTCTTGGGAATAAGCTTATATTATCCACAAGAAACGACAGTAAAGAATATATATATATATATATATATTGAAAGGGCAATGTCAAAATGCCCGGACTAGTAAAGAGGGGTCGCCAAGAGGTTCGCGAACTCACACCACTTATTGCCCGAACCGCCCGTTTCTGAGCCAAAAATATCCTTTTAGAATGGGAAGAATTACCCCAAAATATAATACCATACGACATAATCGAATGAAAACATGTAGAGTTTTCGTATCGAAAGATCACTAACTTCAGATGTCGTTCGAATAGTAAAAATGGCAGAAATAAGTCTTTGTACAAGATCCTGAACTTGGTCTTTCAACTACAGTTTACTATCTACCTGAACACCTAGAAATTTGAACTGTCAAGTTTGACTAATCATATGTCCATTCCGTGAAAATAAAACATCGGATTTTATTGAATTGTGTGTTAGAAACTGTAAAAACTGAGTCTTACAGTGATTTAGCTTTAGTTTATTTTCTTCGAGTCATGAACTTAAGACATGAACTTGAAACCGAGCCAGTGTTGCACACAACATCCTTTACTACCAAGCTAGTGTCATCAGCAAACAGCAATATTTTAGTCACCTGTAATACTAGAGGGCATATCATTTATATAAATAATGAACATGAGAGGCCCCAACTGTGATCCCTGGGCACCTCCACTTGACTATACCCCACTCAGACCCCACATCACATCCATACTCAACACTGTGAATAATGACCTTTTGGTGTCCGTTGTTAAAGTAAGAGATGAACCAATTGTGAGCTACTCTCCGTATTCCGTAATGGTCGAACTTCTGGAGTGATATTTTGTGATCAACACAATCAAATGCCTTAGTTAAATCATAAATTATGCCTAGCGTTCGAAACCTTTTGTTTAACCCATACAGTTCTTCACAGGAAATAGAGAATATAGAATTTTCAGTTGTTAAATGACTTTTAAAGCCGAACTGTACAGTTGATGGAAAATTATGTGATATAGAATGATCAATTATCCTTACATACACAGACCTTTCAAAAACTTTAGTAAACACTGATGGCATAGAAATCGATATAAAATTATCGATATTATCCCTTTCTCCCTTTTTATAAAAGGGCTCTAATACTGAGTATTTTAATCGTTCAGGAAACTGATCATTTCTAACAGAAAAATTACAAATATGGTTAAGTACAGAGCTAACAGGTGCAGCACAGTACTTTAATATTCTGCTAGGCAATCCATCATGTCCATGAGAGTCCTTAGTCTTCAGTGATTTAATTATTGATTAAATCTTCTCCTTATCTGTATGACTGACGAATATTTCAGACATCAATCTCGGAAAGGCACTTGCCAAGAAAGTTATATGATTCCCTGTGGAAACTAATTTTTTAATTCATTAGCAGTGCCCAGAAAATAATGTACAATCGTCGACAAAACGAGCGAGACCCCTCGCCTTTTCGTTATGCTGATCCGCACAGCTTCAAAGTCTGCTACACAGCATAACAGGCAAGGCGACGAAGTGCTACCAACATACTATGCACCGACGTGAAATTTAAAAATTTTCTGAGCTACGTCAGACTGTTTTCAATCATGTGTATGGTTCAAATGGCTCTGAGCACTATGGGACTTAACATCTAAGGTCATCAGTCACCTAGAACTTAGAACGACTTAAACCTAACTAACCTAAGGACATCACACACATCCATGCCCGAGGCAGGATTCGAAGCTGCGACCGTAGCAGTCACGCGGTTCCGGACTGAAGCGCCTAGAACCGCACGGCCACCGCGGCCGGCTGCGCTAGCAGACAACCCAGGCAAATAGCCCTCTATTTTTACCCCAGACATGAATAAGTCGGCAATTTCGCAATGAAAATGGCAAAATGATCTGCAGTTTCTGTTGCATAGAGCTTTCTGGACTCAAAAACATGAATTTTCTACCTTTAAGTCACCGCTTATGTGAAAATCATTCGGTACGTTTATCGAAATAACAAAATCTGTTATTAGCGAGAAAATTTAGTAGGATAATTCTGCACCACCCCAGAAATAAACGGCTACACAGCTGCCAAACGTGTTATACAATGTTTCGAATTCTCCATTAGACTCTCCACAGCCAGAAAACGTTCATTGGCCGAAGTGTTTCTTAAGCTATGGGAATGCTCGCACTTTTAAAACACGGTGGCATTAATATTGGGATCTGAATTACGACGTGTATAGGCAAATGGATTTTATTTGCGTTCCTGTAAACGTGATTTGGATCGAAAGCGAAGCTGCGAGTAATATGCTGATGTATCGACTGCAACCAGAACATTTCGAATAAAGAGTAGGGGTAATTATTTATGCGGCCCTCATCTTCAGTAACTGTCGTAGCTATTTTCGTTGTTAGGATTTCGTCACCTAAATCGGTAAAAATGGAACCCTACTAGTCTCACTCATTTGACCGTCTGTCTGCCTACCCAACCCTTAAAACCCCTTTACCTCGAGTACGGTAGACATAATAAGCGGAAATGTATCACACTTCCTGCGGTATATGGTCCCTTGGTGGTGTGAAAAAGTGAGCTTCTATGTCAACGCAATCTACAGATACGGCCGTTTATGTAAAGAAAATTTACGCAAAAGGTAAAAAAATGGCTCTAAGAACTATGCGACCAAACTGCTTAGGTTATCAGTCCACTAGACCTAGAACTACTTAAACCCACCTAACCTAAGAACATCACACACGTTCATGCCTGTGGTAGGATTCTAACCAGCGACTGAAGCAGCCGCCCGGTTCGTGACTGAAGCGCCTAGAACGCCGGCACGGTAGCTCAGCGTGTTCGGTCAGAGAGCTGGATGGCCTCTGTAATAAAAAAAAGTGTAAGAATAAACAAACGAACTTTAACGGGTCTCTTGTGACGTCCGCGACAACCAAACAACGAACAAGATGAAAAGCAACCGCTCGCCCACCGCGCCCGACCAAACCCTTTTCACCTCATGTATAATGATGATAATATATACTGTCTAGTTAGGATAAACTGTATTCGCCAGCAACTCAGATCGTTTGATCACGGGACTTTTAACGAAGCTACATTCAAATTATGTTCGAAGTCTTCTGCAATAGCCACTTATAAACACCCTAGGAACGTCGTATTCGATATACACTTCTGAAGACGCTGGCAGATACTGCAGTACTATAACAAGTAATTAAGAATTTATTATTGTTGGCCCATGCATGACACTTTATTTCAGTATCAATTTAACGCACCTAGGTGTTTGTCTTTGGCTGAAAATAATGGACAAAAAATAAATAAACTGCAAACAACTTCGATGTTCAAATCAAATGTAACTCACATGTCGCAATTACAACATAATTTCGTTGTTACATCTACATGACTACATCTACTGGATTTCTTTGCAATCCAGACTTACGTGCCAGGCAGAGGGTTCATCGAACCAACTTCGGACTACTTCTCTACCATCCCACTCTTAGACTATCAGTAAAGCAATTTTAAGAAATTCTCGCGCACCCAATACGTTTTATTGCTACCTTTGTTCTGTACCTGCGCCCTATGGATGTCAGTATGAAACTCTCTTGGAATTTCATACTTGTTACCGCCTACTTTTTCCTCTTCTGTCAATAACTGAATTGACTTAAGTGTGGCACTGAATGATTTTTAATTGAATTTCGTTATGAATCTTCACGCATTGCTAAATTTGCACACTTTCATGGTAGGTCAGCAACGATAATCCAGTATGACTGGTCTGAAAGTTGACACAGACCGTTTTGCGGTCGAATGCGCATATTATTTTGCTAATTCGTAAAGATCTGGGGTACTTTGTATTACTAAAACAGTTATGTTATCTCGATAAGCTGAAATTCATTTTTATTAGTACAGTTCATACTAATTAGCGTTTCTTCTTTCCTTTATATCTTATATTTACATGTTGTGTTTAACACACCAATCAGCTTTAATATAGTCTTACACATGATTGGAAACAGTCTGACATAGTTTGGGTGGTTTTTCAAGTTCACGCTTGTGCATAGTATGTTAGTAGCACTTCCTCTCCTTGCCTGTTATGCTGTGTAGCAGACTTTAAGGCTTTGCGCATCAGCATAACGAAAAGGCGAGGGGTCTCGCTCGTTTTGTCCACGACTGTACATACAGGATGTTTCACTAAATGTGTTTGCCTCTGTAAGTTACGAAGTAATAGGCGACGGAAATCGGAAATATTAATTGCGGTAGGACAACATAAGAAACGTCACACTGTCTGCGGAGCTATGTACATAGCTTATTTTGTTTTTATCCAAAGAGTTACAGCAAAAGGGTAGAATTTTTTATATGGAACAATAGTTGTTTCTATCGTGCACTGGAATCAGTAACACCAGCTGTGTACAGATCAGTTTAAATTACATTCCTATCACTTTTAGTTTGGGAGCTACAACCCTTCAAAGTTTCGGGGGCAGATACCATACAGTGTACATAATACATGGCTGTGTGGTGGGTGTTGGATGTTCTGATGTTCTGGCGGAGGGAAATTGATTTAAATAAGATGTTCAAATGTGTGTCCATGTTACTGAATGCACAATGCAATGCGCCTTCTAAAGGATCTGCGGACGAGATGTAACACCGCCGTTGTCAAGGAGCAACAGGCGTCCTCGATGCGCTGTTAGATCATCCACGGATGTGGGCTCAGTGACATAAACACGATACTTTGGATACCCCCACAAAAAGAAATCTAATGGTGTTAAATCGGGCGACCTTGCGCGTCAAAATGAAGACCGTGGCGCCCCAATCGCCTTCTTGCAAACCTGTTGTACAGTTCTTCCACAACAGCACGCCCCGAATGGGCTGGGTGACCATCGTGCTGCATCCACATATGGACTCTCGTGTGTAGACACACATGTTCAAGGAGACCACCCAACCTGTCGACTATAAACGCGCGATTTAGCTCACCAGTCAGTGTGACTGGGAAGTAGTGTGGACCGATGATTTCACCCCAAGGATTCCACACCATACAAATAGACCACCTATGTTGACGGTCGACAGGTCTTACCCACCGAGGATTGTCTGTTGCCCAGTAGTGCACGTTATGGCGATTCACAGCCCCATAATTTGTGAACGTGGACTCATCAGAGAACATAACACCTTGTAAAGACTCCAGCGCGAAATTACGCATGGCCCATTCACAGTATGTAACTCTCGTACGGAAATCGTTCCCATGCAGCTTCTGAGTCAGTGACAGGTGCTACGAATGAAACCTGTGGCCGTCTTCTGTACGCCACACAGATGTGAGACTGACACCAGCGACTGCAGCAACGGCTCGTAAACTGGCATGAGATCGTGGTGTACTGCATCTAAAACAAACACCTCCGTCTACTCACTTCTTGCAGTTCTTCTTCTGTTACCGCGGCGCATTACCAAGCTGCCTGTTTCGCGAAGTCGTCGTTCGCCACGTAAGAACGTAATGGCTGCCGGAGCTCTTCGCCTAGGATATCTCACGGCGTACGCCATGGCTGCTTCAGTGGCATCGTGTCGGCACTCGCCGAGCATCAGCAACATGTCAACTACTCGTTGTTCGTGTATGCCATCTTCATCCGATGTCAGTAGCTGTGGTATACTGAGCCCCGTTTGTTCGTGTGGCTCGAACTGTCGGGTATACGGCCGTGTGCGGCGACAGTCGGCAGACTAACGGCGCATCGAGGAAGCTTCTTGCTCCGTGACACCGGCGACGTTACAACTCGGCCGCACCACATTTAGAAGGTGCATTGGGTATGCGAAGCGTGTGAGATGTGATATCTGCCCCTGAAACTTTGAAGGCTTGTAGCTCCCAAACTAAAAGTGATAGGAATGTAATTTAAATTGATGCATACACAGGCGCTTGGAGAATGTCTACGAAAGCTGGCATTGAACAAAAACACGAGGAGTTGCTGGACAAAGAGTTTAACATCATTGCAACAAGGTCGCGCATACCTGTCCGATCTCCCGCCTCCCGGACGGCCGCACATGGTAGTGAGCCTTGCAGTGCTGGAACATCTGGACACTCTCATTGAGGTGATCAACGGATCGCAATTAAACACCTCGCTCGTCAAGTCGACGTCTCTGTCGGTAGAGCGGACAGACTCGTCCACTAATTGGAATGCTCAAAGTTGTGTACCCGCCGGGTTCCTAGCTACCTAACAGAAGACCATAAAGAGCAACCAAGGACCATCTGTGTGAAATTGCTTGCAGTTTATAAGGGTGAAAGCGACAATTTTTTGTCGAACATCGTGATAGGTGATGAAACAGGGGTTCATCACTTGGAGCCGGAAACAGAACTGCAAACCATGGAGCGGCGCCACACCACCTCTTCTTCGAAGGAAAAGTTCAAAGCCGCATCCTCAGCCCGTTACATCATGGCGAAGGAGACTGTAGAGTAAGTGTACCGGTATGGTGTAGTCGAGAAATATGCGCTGGTGGTCCCATGGAAGTGCCATATAAGAGAAACGAAGAACCACATGTGTATCACTCGCTTTACTACACACCGGAGATCGCCTGCAGTAGGATCGTCAAATGTGAAATAGACAGCAGACTGTTCTTTTCATATGTGACTCCCGGTTTCGCTTGCAATGCGAACCACGTCACGATTTCATGAAAACACACTCAGGTTTCATCCATGTTCGAATGATAGGTGGGTAGGGAGGAACACCTACGCAAATCGCTTTTCGTTCCAGCATAATCCCACAGTTTTGTAGAGGTATCATCATTGATGTTTATTGCCGTATTTACAGTGGTACAGTAAGAGTTCGCCTGGTCTTACCAGTCCACACAGAACTCGTCTCTTGTACGAATATCTTTCACAGCAAACAACGTATTCATTTACTGGCATGGTTGATACTTCAGCTTGCATACCAGTACAATCTTTGGAATTCTCCCAGAATAACGAGCCCCCCTCCCCCCCCCCCCCCAGATCTTTCTTGACCTGATATCAGCTGTGTTTTGTAAGAAGAAGAATACTTTTTATCCTGGTCATCAGCAGACTCATTTACAGTCTCTATATGTACTGCGTTACTGCTCAGCATCGGCGCACTCTTCACTGAGGATTCAGTTGCTATGCCCACTTAACATATTTATTTATTTTTAAGTTAATAACACATTCTAATCCAGAGATAATGTGCTTGTTTGAAACCGCATTTTCATGTTTTCTTTACACTGGGTCATGTGTTATACACATCTATTACGTCTTCTCACATTCGACACATTTTGAGTATTTATAATTTTTTCTGTTTAGAATGATACTCTAGAAAAAGATGACATTAAGGGGGGACTTCCATAAAACTGAACGAAAATGTGAATTTTCAGTTTCTTTTTTGTCTGTTAGTATAATTCATGGACAGTAAGTTCCAAAAGTTTCAATGCGCCCGAAGTGCCTGAAAAATAGTTACATGTGTGATGCGATCTTCTTGCCACGCCCCCATTTTGAAGCAACACTTCAATAATAGCTCGGAGAACATCGATTCTGTGGAATACTTTCAAGCAAACTTGCATGGGATACATCTAGAAGGCTGTGATATATGCACTTTGGCTTTTTAGATCATCTGTGACTGTTCCACATCTTAGAAACATCATAAAACCAGCTGCTTTGTTTATGAAGAAGCACTTCTTGCTTTGCCTTGTACATCTGTTCAAGTGTATTATGGCAAGGCTATAAGACAGAAACTATGCTGTATGTGTGACATGAAAGGTGCAGTATTAGCTACATATTTCCACGTGGTGTACGGAGACGAACATCGCACTGGTCATCTGCGCCCCTGGATGCAGTCAAGCCATTTTACTGGTTTTACAGAGTAAATTTTGAAATTTTTAGTGTAAGCTGGGATATGGGGCCACGTGGTTGGATTTATGCATGAATTTTATATTATACTTACAGAATTACAATGAAAAAATTATTGAAAGTATATTCAAAAAACCTCATGAAAAAAGCTTAATATATGCAAAGAGATTAAACAGAGAAAATTTTGTAGAAATGTCTTGAATAGTTTCTGAGAAAAAGATACATTATTATTTTTTAAAAATAAAATTTTTAAGTTTGATAAAAAAGTTGAAATGTACAATCCAGGGAACTCAACAGTTAATGTGTTAATTTCATGTACAGCATAGTACAAAATTTCTTTCCCGTATCTTCAAAATTGTGGATTTGGTGTGTCATTTAAATAGTGTGTGTTTTTCATGTACGAACATCCATCAGTGGATGAAAAGGGAGGGAAAAGATGCAGAAGAGAAAGTAAGAAAGAAGGGAAAACTTCGGGAGACACATCGAGTTAGGAGGATAGGACCCACTAGAAGCTACTTTTGGTGCGCCATGTTTTCCTTTTAAATTAACTTTTGAAATTAATATTTCAGTCCCGCCAAGTTAGCTGACGAAGTACGCTGTTGGTTAGCACAATACTCGAGGAGACAACACGGTCGAGATTGCTGACGCGCCCCTCTCACAGCGTATTTCGGCAGCTGGAGCTGTCGGCTTCTGTCGGGTGTTCTGTTAATTACGACAGCTCGTCTGCTAATTAATACCCACCCGTATGTCACACACACACACACACACACACACACACACACACACAAACACACACACAAGCGCGCGCGCGAGCACATCCATCTTGAATGTTATTCCTGTCACTATTAGCGCACTCTCTATAGATAATGCATAGCTTAAGCACCATACATTCACTATGTCACCATCTCGACAAGTTGCAAGTAATAACCTCACCGTCCAAACAAGCGCTGTCACACTGTCAGAGTGTCGCGGCAGCGACCGCTTTCTTAGAAGCCTTCATTTTAAGTCTGAGATCCCGACTAGTTGTGACGATTGAAAGGAATATTTAGGAAATAGTTAAGCCTGTTCCTATCGTAGGTGTTTTAATGACAACTGAAATAATGCTACATTTAAAAAGCTCTTTGTCTGCGTTTTATCCAGCCAGCAGAGTTTTAGCTGTATAGTATCGGCCGCATCTGCTGCCCGAGAGCGGACGCAGTCGCCACGTTCTGGTATATGACCTGAGACACCACCAGGATTTCCCTTGTTATGCCCTTCATTAATCTCTCGCTATCTCGTGCTAACGTCTTGGAGTACACATACGGAAGGCATTAAGCATCGCCCATGATCTGTTTTGCATTTTCTAGAGTTTGACTGTCCCCAAAACCATTCCACCCCTGTTGCTCCCTCCCCTGATAAATATTTCTGAACATCACAGAAAGTGTCACACTAATATGCGTCTTTTTATGTGGGTTTCCGGAACAGTTCTTTCCTCGCCTTTACATTTGGCCTGTTTGGTGCCAATTGCTTTTCTTATGATTTTTTTGTGGATATTGTTGTAAACATATTATAAATGCTTCCTTAAATTATCTGCAGTGGAAGGATTAGCTAAGCATGTGCCATTAAAAGCTTTCTCTCCGTTGCCATTTATTTTCACCTAACAGAAATATTGCATTGCTGACCTGTTTCGAAATTTTTTCAGCCAACACTCTGCAAACGCAAGAGGGTAGCAACAGAATAGGATGTGGTACAGAATGCTAAATAAAGAGCATCCAAAGAGTGACAATTCAGCCTGAGGACTATCTGAACGTCTACTGGCTGCCTGTAAAGGAGAAAGAACTGTAGGAACTAATGCAGAGTCGATATAACAAGCTTGGAAGTTCTTAAAAGCACAACAATAAAATCACTGACTGAAGTTCTTTGAATATTGCACTCAGACTTCGAAAACTTCTGATATATATAAATTTGTAAAGGTGTAAAGAACCTGGCACGTGGAAACTAGCCAGAAACCAGCAGATGACAGCTGGCTGGAAGAGCCTGTAACCAATCTCGCACAAATTGAATCCTGCTGCCACTGAACATAGTCGTTGAGGGTGTTGCATTTTTTCCTCGGCAGTGTATATCTAGAACATAAATGGATTCCCCATAAGAACATTCCTAGACATTCCTTTGATGTCTACTGTATCCAGACCAACCACATTGTCCTATTGTACTAAAAATTAAAAAGTCTTTGAACCATAAGATACGTTGGTAAGTGGTGTGGCGCTCATCCTAATACTATTCTACTTTATGTAGCATTTGCAATGTCCCCGAAGAAAAATTATAAATGACTGTGCGAAAACTGACACACAATATTTTTTGCGCATCACAGTCTGACTTTCAATAATCCCTACAAAAGAATGGCCCTGACTAACATTAACCTATACCTTTCATGAATTACTTACCACACAAAAATCTTCGTTACTCGAACTACTGATATACAGCGTGCGCCAATGCTGCCAGCTGAATAAAAGATTCTAACTACTGAAGGCACTAACTGCTGATAGGCATAGTTAGAAAATGAAAGATTTTGATAGAGAACAAACAATGTATTTACCTTAATAGTGTTCAAAAGTCATAATATTTATATCAGTTCATGACATCCAGTCTTACAAATTTACTGTCTCTGATGGACACACGTCCAGATCATCCACTCTCAAAACTCCACCATCTCTCTCCCCACATCCACCGCTGCTGGCGGATCACCTCCAACTGCTCAACGCTACGCGCTGTTAACAGCCAACTGCCCAACATTACAATAGCAAATTCCAACAATGCAAACCAGCCACATACTGCACACAGCACAGTCAGTGATTTTCATATAGAGCGCTACATGGCGTTACCAACATAAAAACCTAAACAGCCTACTTACATAGCCTCCATGCTCCCCACAAAAAATTTTAAAATTGTTTTTGGCAGTGGCCTACACTGATTTGAAAAAAAATTCATAATTACAATAACAAAGAAATCAAATGCACACACTTATTGATACAATGTTGGTCAAAAGATAAAATTTTCTCACAGTCCTTAAAGACAGTCCTGATCATTCATCACAGTAAAATTGCAGTGTTTTTTTTTCTCAAAGTCTGAGCAGTAAAAGAAAATGCACACGGACGTAGTGGATTTCCATGCAGTCTTGAAAAAGTTGTGTTGTCCTTCCAACGGAAAGACAGTGCTGACTCTTGACCTGCAGACAGGCAATGGGCCACAATAGAGCAACATACCGCCTAGTCAGTCGAAGTTTTGAAGAATATTGATAGGTAGGTCATCACAGAGCAGAACCACAGTAGTCGTGGTAGAGATTACGGAATTGGTGGGCCCCCAGAGGTGCAGACCCACTGCAGTCCTTTTAGAAATAATGGTATTGGTGGGCCATCAAAAATGCAGACCCACTGTAGTCCTGGTAAAGACAACCAGCAGCCATCTGTTGCGACTGTGCAAGTGCCGAACCATCATCGAAGAGTCTTGCAGATAATATAGCAAGTCTATAAACCACCACTTGTGCACTCATAGTTTTTGGAATTGTCCTTAGAACCAGCAATGCTGTTAACCAGTCCCTTGCTGAATTATTAACACACGTGTAAACACTAACAGTCCTAACTTCCCACATATTGTGCATATACTATGACCAACGAAAACGTGTGCAGTGAAATGAAACTTAATTTGAAGCACTGGTGTCTACACAATTATAAATTTGCAACATAAGAATACAATTACAAAGGTACAAAATACATTATTAAAGAACATAATAGTACAGATAACATTTGTAGTAATACGGGCTTTACAAAAGAATAGAAATAAACATGCATCAGTGTTACAGGAATTATGACATATGTAAGTACATAAAATAATGAGAATAGTTTTCGGAACATTAATTTCACGTATGGGCATTGAAACAGAACAGAATTAATAATGTCTAAACATTTTTAAAAAGTAAATAACATAGTATTAGAAAAATTCTACAACATATCTCTTATCAGACAAACATATAAAGACAGGAAAAACACAAATACACAAGGGTACACACACATAGCCGAATAACACAAAAGGAAAGGACAGGGTTCGTTTTCAGTGTAACATTTAATACTGCAGTCAAACCCAAAACTTCATTCCATAGATCTTTCCTGCAAAAAAATCCCATCTAACCCTGTTGTCCCTAAACTTTCCTGTCTTGTTCATATCGTCTTTCCAAATAAATATTTCTCATTGTACAATACTCATTTTTGCCCAAATCTCTTTAGTATAACTTCTCAATGCATTCTTTCCCTATTCTTCATATTTAGATTCCTATATAGTTTAACCCCTCTTAAGCTAACTTAAATCTACTGATCTCAGATATATATACAAAGGGACGAGGCAATGCAGCAGCACATAACAAATTAACACAAACAGCAATGACAAAAAAATGCAAATTGGCAAAGCAAGCAGCAGTATATCTAAATTAGCAAAGCAATTGCAATATTACAACTAATATAAGGCACTGTGCAGCGAACAAGAAATATAAAACAGTAGTAAAACTGGCTTAACAGAATAATACAAAGAGAAATTTAGCAGCACTATGCCTGGCAAACAGCAGCAGAAAATGCAATAACTTATATTTAAACATGAGAAAGCTCAAGTAGAAAAAATAGTACACTAAAGACAACAATGCAGACAAGGGAAATGTCTATTCACATCTTAATGTCTGTCATTAAAGTGGTGCACCACAACAACTTATTCTACCATAAAAATTACCATCTACTTGAAAAGAAAATTATGTGTGCAGTTACTGTTACTAGTCGCTTCTTATTGTTCTTTCCTTTCCAAGTGCTCCTTTTTTAAAGAATGTGGATCATAAAATTATTATCTAACAGATCTGTTGACAGAAAGTGTTCACATTAGCAAATGCATTTAATTTAATTTTATAAAATCAATGATGCAAAACAGCTGGAAAGCCGATATTAAATGAAATAAGCAACTATGTAAAAAGTAAAGCATAAAAACATCATTCAATAGTCATGTGGTGTAATTTTTCCTCCTTTCTATGTAATTGTGTAGCTCTCAATTCGTTCGAGCAATCAATCATTCATGATAAGAAACACAGTCATAGCTCAGTCACTCAAAATGATTCAGAAATTTTACTTGTTAGAATGAAATCAAGCGATGATTCTTCTTCTCTGCAGGCTCGTGCTTTGCGGCAGTCTGCTAATCTGTACAAATGAAATGCCTCGTAATTTTTTGGGAGCGTTGTATAATCAGTCGGGAAACCTCAGATCAAGGAAATTTGGCTTTGATGAAGTTTAACCTTCCGAAGAAGTAATGGAGCTCTTGGATTATTAATTGCAGGTTCGTATCCAGTCTTTTGAAAGTTCCCTTCTGATTAACAACTACACAATATTTCGATGAATATAATTCTCAAATGTCAAATACACACCTTTTGTATGAAGGAGCAATATATATATATATATATCCCTTTTAATCGTACGATTCGTATCAGTTATCTTCTGTCATTAATCTCAATATTCAGATTACAGTTCTTCAAACAAAGCTCAGGCTAGTCGGCACGAAGACAATCTCGGAAGCTTTTTTTTTAACAACCACCAGAGAGAGTACTAGAAAGAATAATTATGCGGTCATGGCATAACTATTGTATGAACTACCTTGCGCAAGGATTCTGCGAGTATGAAGATAGTAAATTTGTAAACGTCATTCAAGGGTAGAATTGTATCAGAATAATTCATCGAATATAAAGAGATATTACAATTGCCCCTCGCAGCGAGCAAAGTTAATGATAATACACTTTGCGAGCTAACAAAAAATGTTGGGTTGTTTATTCAAAAAGAGGAATATTTTGAATTAGTAGAATTTTACTATAGCGAATGTGAGTATCATGTTAAGACAATAAGTTACGAGAATACCTAATGTGTAGCTTTTACATGTACCGAGGTATACCCACATTCCGAGTACATAACCAGGGAAGATGTAGATTGGTGTAATTACGAAAAAGGTCTACCTATTTGGGAACTGTCCTTCACAGGGAAACCCTGGAAAACCCGGAAGAATAGACCCCAGCTCAGTTATTAAAGAAGATAGGAAAGCCTAAATCCAATTGAAATATATAGAAGCTCCATAGATTAGATCGAAGGAAAAGTGCCTCATAGCAAAAAATTTTACAATAGTGCTTCAAAAAAAAATTTTCAAAATAATTCTTTCGACGATGTAGCTGGCGATCTCGTTGTGAAGTCGATGGAACAGGAACACTGAGTACGGACAGCGGGTAGGCGACGCACAGCGTTTGGTGGAGGCGGTACGGAGGACAGGCGATGACTTATGGTACAGGACAGAAGCTGGTAGTGTGCCGTAGAAACAACAAGATGATCTCAGGAACAGATGGTCAGGGATGTGAACATGGAACAGGTTGAAAGTGGAATGAGAAAAGTGTCTGGCTGAAGAAATCCTTGGAAGAGAGTGAATTAAGCAACGAAGTCCATATTTCATCGTTGAACTCAAAATCGGAGTGGATTCTTATATTCTTCCATCTGTACTAGACTGGAACATCCATCAGTCCTGACAATCCGAATTTTTTTGTAGTCCTCAATACAAAAGTTGTTTTGCATTACAACTGCTGATTGTCCAAAACATAGCCAAATAGACTGTGGGCATTTAAATTTTGTTGTAGCTCATATCGAATGTATTCCTCATAAATTTTGTTTTAGATTTAATCTTCCTTTTGTTATAGTGCAGGTGGAAGTGGAGCATTGAATCTGTCCGAGGTTTGCTTTCAATTACGAAATTATGGATAAAATTTAAGTTTACACCCGATGAAAAGTTTAAACATAGGCATATGACACTGACTCCACAAAAGGAATAATTTATAGAAAAATTCTCTGAAAAAATTTCATTATTCTTATAATTAATTGATTTATAGATCCACCTGGAAATAAATATAATTAATGATGACGTATGTTCATTTAACAAATCATCCACTCGCAGAATCTTCTTCGTTCTCTCATGAACATTTACGGAAATATATTTCAACAATTATGTCCATAATATGAAACACACAAAGTGATATTCTTAAAATGTTAATTAAAACTCTTAAATTAATTCTCCTGGTAGAGAAAGCATAATGAAAAATCTAAAAATTATAATAATTTTCTCTTCCGCAATCAGAGTTTCCTTAATTGTTGGCAACAGTGACATTATCGACTGTTGCTCAGTTTCACAGTTCATTTGTTTTCTTGCGCGAAGAGCGCACATCATACACACAGCGTATTTACCTACATATACCGCACTGTTCAAGTTTCACTCGCAATTCTCACATAAGTGCCGTGTCTTGAGGAAATGTAGATGCACTTTAATTGTATATCACTATGGCTTCTGCTCATAGTCCACACTTAAAAACACTAATATTGAACAATTTCTTCTACCTATCTTAAAATTTTCTGCTAAACTGTCACAGGAGTAATCTCACTGTCTCTTACCCTATAGACAACATAAACTTCTTGATATTGATATACACATTCGACTCATAGTCAAATTCCACTTTAAATTCTTCTTCATATTTGGTAACACAGACCTACGATCCTTCAAAAAATTTCTTAATATCATTATGAGGGAATAATCCCTTTATTCTTTTCGATTCGGTATATGCCAAAAAGCATGATCCAGGATTAGGTATATTTACAATAACATATGGTTCGGTATAAATAAGATTCCATTTCTTTATGTTCTTCATCAGTTTCGAGAAATGGATGTGTCGCCTCAATAAAACCTTTTCTCCAAGGTGAAACGTCTAAATCCGGTGAATCAGTTTATCATTAGTCAATTTCCGTTGTATTGCCTTTTTAGTTAAATTGACAAGTGCGAGTCGAATCTTTTCCTCCCATTTTAAATTCTGGTCTTCATACTTTGGCAGATGGTTTATCCAGAAATTCTTTTCAATCTGACTAAACATAAGCTCTGTTGGAGTAAAGTTAGTTGAGGTATGTGTCAGATTATTAAATATTTGTTCAAATTCTGACAAATAACCAGCCCATGATGTTTGTTTACTGTGACAGTATGTACGCATAAATCGGTTTAATTCTCGGAAAACTCGTTCTATTTGACTACCTTGTGGATGGTAACATGATGTCAAAATTTGTCGAATACCAAGCTGTGTTAATGTTTGCTTCCATTTAAATCCGGTAAAAATTCTGGCACTATCTGTAATTATGGATTTTGGTAAACCTACATGCGGAAGATAATCACGCACCATTCTCACTACAACAGCTCTGGCAGTAGCACACTTTAATGGATATAGTTTTACATATTTTGTAAACACGTCAAAGAATCCAACAATGAATTTGACTCCTCCTCTTGATCGTGGGAGAGGGCCGAAGATATCACACGAAATTAACTCCCTTGGCTCTCGTGGAATAACTGAATGCAGAACATGCTTACTACCGCTATTATCCGGTTTTGCCTTTTGACAGAGTAAACAGTTTTTCATTGTTTGGTGCACTTTTCTCCTAACATTCGGAAAATAACAGTATGCTCCTATTTTATTGGCACATTTAATTACACCAAAATGTCGCCATGATAAGTGGGTAAACCAAATTAATTTTTCCTCATATTCCTTCGGTATACATACACACCACGGTGGGTTGTTGTTTTTCCCACATCTGAAGAATAATACTCAATTTACTAGTTTATAATCTAAACTAGCCCATGAATTTTGTTGTTCTTTTAGCTGAATTATCTTCTTCCATAGAGGGTCTTTTCGTTGTAAATTTCCCATATCTCTACAAAGATGTACATGATAAGTCTTGTAGATATTGTCCTGCTACAGTAATACTGGAAAATCGTAAGTATTTACTGATTCTATTTCCGGCCTTAAACCTTCTGGGGATCTTGACAATGCATCCGAAATAATATTTTCTTTGCCAGACACATGAATAATTTTAAATTGGTACTGTTCTTGTGTCATTGTCCAACGTGACAGTCTGGGATGTAATAATTTACGTGTTTGCAAAAAGGTTTGTGATTGACGCTCACAATACACAATCGTTTTGGAACCATATAAATAATAGTTAAACTTCTTGAATGCCCAGATAACAGCAAGTGCTTCAAGTTCTATGGTCATATAGGCTCTTTCACAGGGCGATAACACTCAACCAGCAAATGATATCGGGCACAATGTTGGTACCCCCTTTTATTTTCCTTATTTGGAAGAGACAAACACCTAATCCAACATCCGATGAATCCGGGGACAGACAGAACTCACAATTCATATCAGGGTAATATAAGGATGCGATAACGAGTTGGTCTTTAGTGTCTCGAAAAGCTAGTTCAAATTCTCCAGTCCATTGCCATGGCACATCCTTCCGTAGAAGCCGGTTTAATGCCTCAGAATTCATGGCTTGAGTCTTTATGAAACAACGGAAGAACGATGCCATACCTATAAATCCCTTCAGCTGTTTTTTATTCCGTGGTGATGGAAAATTTCGAATTGCACTTATCTTCTTCTCGGTAGGCAGGATACCTTTCGCATCTATCATATGTCCTAAGAACTTAATTTGTGGTAAAGCAAAATGAGACTTTTGTAAGTTTACTGTAATTCCGGTTTTCTTGAAAGCAGCAAAAATCTTTTCCAAAATATGCAAATGCTCTTCCCATGTTTTCGTGGCTATTAATAAGTCGTCAATAAACACAGTTATACGACTACGCAATTCTGGTCCAAGAACATAATCCAACGCTGAAATAAATATTCCGGCACTAATATTAAGTCCGAACGGGACAACTCTAAATTGGTAACTTCTCCCAGCATAGATAAATGCGGTATACTTCCTAGATTCTTCATCCATTTGGACCTGCCAGTACAAACTTCTAAAATCAACACTAGTTAAGTACGAAACATCCTGGTAATTTTGAATTAATACATCTATATTTTCCGGGTGAGTTCTTACAGGTACTATTATTTTATTAATCTCTCTCGCATCCAGAACTAATCTTACGTTGCCTCCAGGTTTTGGAACGACTAATATCGGAGAACAATATGGACTAGTTGATGGCTCAATCAAGTTCCATTCTAACATTCTATTTATCTCAATTTGAACAGATTGTTTTAAACCCCAGGGGATCGGATAGTGCGTGTAACAGTAAGTCTGGTGTGGATTCACTTGTAGGTGACAAATATACCCTTTAATAATTCCTGGTTTCTCATAAAAAATCTCTTCATATGCTTCGAACAAATAATGAAGCTGCTGCCTTTGTTCTCCGCTAAGCTGATTTGATGCACTAGCTTTTATCATTATTGTTTGATTAAAGTCCCCCTGTTGTATCAATTCCTTTGAAAGCTCCTTCCAACGACCGTTTGTAGTGTCAATTAATTGAATTATGGCACCGCGACAATATTTCTCATGCACAGTTTCCTTTCTATTTAAATCCAGTGCTATCTCTTCTCCATTTAATCTAAATTTAACTATTCCTTCCAAAAAATCAATCTGACAATCGTACTCCTGCATACTCCCAATACCAAGAATACAGTCCACTAATAACTTCTCCGCTACAAGGAATGTGCATTTTATTGCTACATTTCCCATTTTCATCTCTAATTGTGTTTGTATTTTGACATTGGGAGAGCGTGCTCCAACAGCTCCGATGATTTTGCAGTTCTGTACCGGCAAAATTGGTACCTTCTTCTTCCTAATAATTCTCCTAAAAAGAGCGCCTTAGATGACATTGGCGGAAGCGGCGGTGTCTAATATCACATTCGTTGGAACTTCCTCTATTTCAACAAATACTTCAGATACCGGAACACTCGATCTGTAATTATGACACGTTATTAAATCCTTTGTTAACTCTTCGGTCAACAGCTCACCACCATTATACCTTAACAATTGTAATTTTACTGTTTCGCCCCTAACACATCCCCTGACCGCTCCTCCGGGGCACGATGCGGTCACGTTTAGTTTGACTGATTGTTGGTCCGATTGGTATTTGTCTCTTCAGCTACTTCACTGATTATCCGTTGTTGTGGTGAATTCCGTCTATATTGTCTTGCTTGATTCGTGTAATTATTGTTGTTGTTCTGCTGGTATTGGTAGAACTGCCTTGTGTTGCCATACATTGTATTATATCGATTAAAATTCCTATTGTTCCTAAAATAGCCCCTCGCTACACCATTACCTAAGTCTCCATTATGGTAATAATTATTCTTTGCATTTTGTCCATTTCTATGTCTCCTCGGGTGTAGTTGGTTATGATTATTGTTAAGGCTACCATTACTGCCATTCCCATTCGAGATGCAGCTCTGTTTCGCATCCATTGCTCTTCTTTGATATGACATTTCAGTTGACCTTTTATTGTCCCCCTCAATTATATCAATATGACCAAGTGTAGTCATAAATGAGTCTATATCCTTATCATTTATATATAAGAGCTGATTCCTTATACTGGTGGGTAGTCTGGACTTGAGTATCCTAAGTATATCCGGCAAAGGAATCAGTATATCCCAATACAAAGATTTATTAATGTATTTCTCAAAATATCTCTTTAGAGATCCTCTAGAAAATGAGAAAGGCTCAGGATGTAATACTTCCTATACTAAGTCTCTCTTGTATTCCAGTAGACCAATATTTTGCTAGAAAAGCCTGCTCAAATTCTTTATAACATTTACAAGAAGATGTTTGTTCGGATACCCACAATGCTCCTGATCCTTCTATATATCCAGATACAAAACTAATCTTTTGCCATTCTGTCCAAGATCGTGGAAATAGACCTCTGAAACTTCGAATAAAGACTACAGGATGAACATTCTTTTTGTCAGGGTTAAAGATCTGAAATTGTCTCTGTTTAATCATCTTTTCCTCAACAGTACTAAGATTCCAAAAATCATCCTGTTCGTACTTTTCCCTGTGGCTATCCGTTATATCGAATCTAACTTGTGACGTACCAGCTCTGTCTACATCGGATCTTGACGTGGACGGAATTTCACGCACAGACTGAGAGTTTTGTTCCCTACTTCTCGCTGTTTCTAAATCCTCCTGCGAGAGATTTAGTGATCTTTCGATATTTCCTTTCCAACGCGAGAATACTTCGCCAAGTTGTTCACGAACTTCCTTTGACCCTTTGTTGAAAAAATTCTCCTCGGAACTCTCTGAAATTGGCTGTAAAGCTACTTTCACAGTTTCTTCTATGGTTTCTGAAGGAAAATTTTGCCACTCTGTCATTTCTGAAAACTTTCCCGCAAGTACATTCATTCTATGTTCCACTGTCTCCTGTTTTTCCTTCACTTCGTCAAATTGCTTCTTTAGATTATCTTGGGATTCTATAATTTCTGGTATCATAGCTACGGAACACTGTATGTCCTCTTGACCTTGTATTACTTGAGGAAACAAGTCTACTTGTTTTTGTATCGTATCAATTTTGACGGATACATATTCGGTTAGTTACGCTTTTAATTTACTATCGTTTTCTTGGCATTGTTGACGGTCCTGCTCAATTTGGGCAATAAGATTCTGTTCGGTCCTTTCTGCCTGTTCTTTTATTTCCTGTGTCTGGGTATTTAATCTCTGATCTAATTCGGTAAAGGTTGCTCTTAATTGATTTTGTAATTCTGTTTGATTTTCAGCTAATTGATTTTGGAGTTCATTTTGTATAACGGATAAGTCTCGTTTTACCTCCGCTTGGCCTTAGGCCAATAAAGACAACTGTTGCATAATAACAACTAATGTGTCAACAACACTCTGATAAGCTGTTGTACGAATGTTTTCTGAACCAGCGGGATTATTTATATTGCTACCGCTAGCCACAACAGTCTCAGAATTGCTATCCTGGCCTCTGCTTCTGCGCAAACAGCTGAAAGCTGTTGCACGTCTCGTTGCTGATTCAATTACATTTTAAATGCCGCTCTAGTCAATGCCATTAAATAACTCTCAATATCAGGTTCTAATCACTAAATACAGTTTCAAATTTACTGTCGTAGATACACGTAACTTTCAAATTACTTCACAGATGGTATCAAGTTCAATGTCCAGATACGAAAATCACACAATATACAGTTCTACAATCTAACTACTATCTGGAAAAAAGTTCTTTCTAAATGGATTTCAAACTATATTAACGACAGAATGAAAAAAATTAGATTTCTCTGGCCTTGTTCTGTAGTCTCGGTTTTCTCCAATAGTTGAAATCGTTTCTTGGTGTCAGCAATCTTTTACTATGTGCACCGAATCTCTCTTCAGATTAGTTACCTCTCGTTCTCGTTGCTTTTCATGAAACAAAAAATACATATATTATATAACAATCCAAGAGAGTCCTGGCACACTGGCGCCACTCTAATTTTTCCTCCTATCTATGTAGTTCTCAATTGGTTCGAGCAATCAATCAGTCATGATAAGAAACACAGTCATAACTCAGTGACTAAAAATGATTAAGGAATTTTACTTGTTAGAATGAAATCAGGCGATGATTCTTCTTCTCTGCAGGCTCGTGCTTTGCGGCAGTCTGCTAATCTGTACAAATGAAATGCCTCGTAATTTTTTGGGAGCGTTGTATAATCAGTCGGGAAACCTCAGATCAAGGAAATTTGGCTTTGATGAAGTTTAACCTTCCGAAGAAGTAATGGAGCTCTTGGATTATTAAATGCAGGTTCGTATCCAGTCTTTTGAAAGTTCCCTTCTGATTAACAACTACACAATATTTCGATGAATATAATTAATTCTCAAATGTCAAATACACACCTTTTGTATGAAGGAATATATATATATATATATATATATATATATATATATATATATATATATATATATATATATATATACCACCAGAGAGAGTACTACAAAGGATAATTATGCGCTCATGGCATAGCTATTGTACGAACTACTTTGCGCAAGGATTCTGCGAGTATGAAGATAGAAAATATGAAAACGTCATTCAAGGGTAGAATTGTATCAGAATAATTCATCGAATATAAAGAGATATTACAGTGGCATTTCATAAGTTGGTAGAAATTCTCTCAACTCTCGTAGAAAGAAACTTGTCATGTCCCATCATTTCATAAACATTTCAGTAAGTAGCACAATGTACGCACTCCACAATATAATCATATGTTTCCAAGTAATGAGCGTGTCGTATTTGGGATGCTTACTACAAAGAAATGTCAATAGCGAGGTTAATAGCCTCTTTTCTCCACCCCATGGCTTTTTCTCCAGGCGACTGGCACAGCTGGGCGTCCATAACGCATTACGTCAAGGTCACTTAGCTTTCTTACCTAAAAATGTAAGACAGCAGTTTCCGCTGCAGTGGCAGTCTGACACCAATAAAATTTCACACGTCGAAAAGTTACAGTACAAATGTGTAGAAACAAAATCCTATAAATAGCAGTGTTGTGATACATTCACACATGGACAAACAACAGGTTCGTCATATGAAACGTCCCCTTAGAAAAATTATAAATGACTGTGCTTAAACTCATCATCATCATCATCATCATCATTTAAGACTGATTATGCCTTTCAACGTTCAGTCTGGAGCATAGCCCACTTATAAAATTCCTCCATGATCCCCTATTCAGCGCTAACATTGGTGCCTCTTCTGATGTTAAACCTATTACTTCAAAATCATTCTTAACCGAATCCAGGTAACTTCTCCTTGGTCTGCCCCGACTCCTCCTACCCTCTACTGCTGAACCCATGAGTCTCTTGGGTAACCTTGCTTCTCCCATGCGTGTAACATGACCCCACCATCTAAGCCTGTTCGCCCTGACTGCTACATCTATAGAGTTCATTCCCAGTTTTTCTTTGATTTCCTCATTGGGGACACCCTCTTGCCATTGTTCCCATCTACTAGTACCTGCAATCATCCTAGCTACTTTCATATCCGTAACCTCAACCTTGTTGATAAGGTAACCTGAATCCACCCAGCTTTCGCTCCCATACAACAAAGTTGGTCGAAAGATTGAACGGTGAACAGGTAACTTAGTCTTGGTACTAACTTCCTTCTTGCAGAAGAGAGTAGATCGTAGCTGAGCGCTCACTGCATTGGCTTTGCTACACCTCGCTTCCAGTTCTTTCACTATGTTGCCATCCTGTGAGAATATGCATCCTAAGTACTTGAAACCGTCCACCTGTTCTAACTTTGTTCCTCCTATTTGGCACTCAATGCGTTTATATTTCTTTCCTACTAACATTACTTTCGTTTTGGAGATGCTAATCTTCCTACCATAGTCCTTACATTTCAGATCTAGCTCTGAAATATTACTTTGCAAACTTTCAATCAAATCTGCCATCACAACTAAGTCATCCGCATGTGCAAGACTGCTTATTTAGTGTTCACCCATCCAGTCTATTGTTTTCAACATATGATCCATAAATAATATGAACAACAGTGGAGACAGGTTGCAGCCTTGTCTTACCCCTGAAACTACTCTGAACCATGAACTCAATTTAGCCGTAAAATAACTGCTGCCTGACTATCCATGTAAAGACCTTTAATTGCTTGGAAAAGTTTGCCTCCTATTCTATAATCTCGTAGAACAGACAATAACTTCATCCTAGGAACCCGGTCATATGTCTTTTCCAGATCTATAAAGCATAGATACAATTCCCTGTTCCATTCATAACACTTCTCTATTATTTGCCGTAAGCTAAAGATCTGGTCCTGACAACCTCTAAGAGGCCTAAATCCACACTGATTTTCAGCCAATTGCTCCTCAACTAATACTCGCACTTTCCTTTCAACAATACCTGAGAAGATTTTACCCACAATGCTGATTAAAGAGATACCTCTGTAGTTGTTACAATCTTTTCTGTTTCCATGTTTAAAGATTGGTGTCATTACTGCTTTTGTCCAGTCTGATGGAACCTGTCCCGACTCCCAGGCCACTTCAATTATCCTGTGTAGCCATTTAAGACCAGAGTTCCGGCTTAATTTCATCCACCCCAGCTGCTTTATTGCACTGAACTCTATTGACCATTATCTCCGCGTCCTCAAATGTGATGCTATTTCCATCATCATTCCTATCCCATTCTACCTCGAAATCTGAAACATTGCTGATCGTATTTTCACCTACATTGAGCAACTCTTCAAAATATTCCCTTCATCTGCCCAAGGCATCCACATAATTCACCATCAGTTTTCCTGACCTGTCCAAAATACTTCTCATTTCCTTCTTACCTCCCCTTCTAAGACTGCTAATTACATTCCAGAATGGTTTGCCAGCAGCTTGACCCATAGTCTCCAACCTGTTTCCAAAGTCTTCCCAAGATTTCTTCTTGGATGGTGCAATTATCTGTTTGGCTTTGTTTCTTTCTTCAGCATAACTTTCTCTGACTGCCTGAGTTCTAGTATGTAGCCATTTTTGATACGCCTTCTTTTTCCTTTTACAGGCTGCCTTGACTGTGTCATTCCCCCAAGCTGTTTGCTTCATCCTACCTTTACACACTACTGTTCCAGGACATTCTTTAGCCACTTCTAGTATTGTGTCCCTGTACGTTGTCCATTCCTTTTCGAATGACTGTAATTGACTACATTCAACTAACTGGTACCTTTCTGAGATCACTGTCATGTACTTGTGCCTGATTTCCTTATCCTGAAGTTTCTCCACTCTTATCCTCCTACATATGGACCTGACCTCTTGAACTTTCGACCTCACAGTTCCAATTTCACTGCAGATTAAATAATGATCAGTGTCATCAAAGAATCCCCTAAATACATGTGTGTCCCTCACAGCCTTCCTGAATTCCTGATCTGTTATTATATAGTCAATGACAGATCTGGTTCCCCTGCTTTCCCAAGTATACCGGTGAATGTTCTTATGTTTAAAAAAGGAGTTTGTGATTACTAAGCCCATACTGGCACAGAAATCCAAGAGTTGTTTCCCGTTCCTGTTGGACTCCACATCCTCTCCAAATTTACCCATAACCTTTTCATACCCTTCTGTTCGATTTCTAATTCTGGCGTTAAAATCACCCATGAGCAGAACGCTGCCCTTGTCCTTTACTTTAACAACTACATCAATGAGTGCCTCATAAAAACTATCCATCTTATCTTGATCTGTCCCTTCACAATGCGAATATACTGACACAATCCTAATTTTCTTGCTAGACACTGTCAAATCTATCCACATCAGTCGTTCGTTTACTCACCTTATTGCAACTACGCTGGGTTCCATTTCTTTCCTGATGTAAAGCCCTACACCGCATTGTGCTATTCCTGCTTTGACCCCTGAGAGGTAAACCTTGTATTCTCCCACTTCCTCTTCTTTCTCACCCCTTACCCGAATGTCACTAACAGCTAAAACGTCCAGCCCCATCTTACTTGAATCCTTTGCCAGCTCTGCCTTCTTCCCAGAGTAGCCCCCATTGATATTAATAGCTCCACATCTCATTAGCATTTGTTTGCCAAGTCGCATCTTAGGAGTCTGGTTTGTCAGTTAGTGGTGGGACTCCGTCACCTCCAAAGGTCCGAGACATTTTGCTCTGATTGTTGCCAGCATCATATTTAATGTACCAGGGAAGCAGGTTTCTAGCCTTACTTGCTCAGTCCCATTGGGTTTTACCCCTAACGGTTGAGGGACTAACCGGTGGATTTGGTAGTCTTTGCCGTATGAGCACAAAGGTGACCACGCCTCAGAATACGTCCGAGATGCACAGCCTTATTCCAAAGTAACTGGTATCCCGACTGTCGGGACCACTTACTTGGCCACTCATACGTTGCCCGTGGTTCATGAACTAGGACATGACTACAGGAACCCACACCATGAACCACTGTGCTTAAACTGACACACAATATTTTTTGCGCGACACAACCTGACTTTCAATAATCCCTACAAAAGAATGGCTCTGACTAACAATAACCTATACCTTTCATGAATCACTTACCTCACAAAAATCTTCGTTACTCGAACTACTGAAATACAGTTTGCATTGTTGGGAAATGATAGATTTTGATAGTGAACAAACAATGTGAACATACTTTTTCCAATTACTTTTACAGCATAGAATGCATTTAACCGCAGTTTATAGTCTCGTACAGTTGTAATTGCTTGAAGGAAATTGCAGGGATGACTATCTAGTTATAACACCAACTCGGGATGGTTTCGATAGTACCTTGTATTTCCTTCAGGTGCGATAGAAACCGTTTCGCAGAACTCAGTCTCTGAACATGTGGCAAATCACTGTGCGCATCTTGCAAACTATTAATATACATCAGGTATACCTCCAACATATATCCTCTTTTAGAATTTACCGACACATATGAGAAATTACCCATTCCGGCGATTTCTTCACTAGACAGCCATCAAAAGCCTCCAGAGGTACAGGTTGTTGCATGGCAGAGCCATATAAGTAGTTACAAATGGTTCAAATGGCTCAGAGCATTATGAGACTTGACATCTGAGGTCATCAGTCGCCTAGAACTTAGAATTACTTAAACGTAACTAACCTAAGGACATCCCACACATCAATGCCTGAGGCAGGATTCGAACCTGCGACCGTAGCGGCCGCTCGGTTCCAGACTGTAGCACCTAGAACCGCACGGCCACTCCGGCCGGCTAGTAGAGAGAGAGAGAGAGAGAGAGAGAGAGAGGGAGAGAGAGAGAGAGAGAGTGAGAAATTGGTTTGTGATGATGTCTTAGAAGCGGAAACCGCTCCACTCAAACTGCAGCCTCCCGGCCCAGTGGGTGCTCGCGACAGACACCAGACGAAAGCCGTAGCAACAGATCGAACTGTGCAGAGCTGCGAATTCCTCAGCTGGAAACGACAACACACAGCGCCGCAGGGTAATGGGATTAGCCTGTCTTACGGGACTCGACTTCAGAGGTGACGGCAGAGCGGCGCTGCGCGGCGCAGCCAGATACGGAACTTGCGAGCTGTTTACGCTCTCGTCGCTGCGCGGCGTTCCGCCGGGATTATTTTCGCTAACTCTGTACGCCGCAGAGGAAGTGCGCCTCTCTGAAGAGACAGAGGTCAGATCCCCGTCCAACCACCAACCACCTCAGCAAATCCAGGCGAATGTCGCGATGATGACTTCTACAAGCTACAACAGATTCCTTTTCCCATTAGTCCAGTCACTTCGATATAGACGGAAGGTCGATCATGTACCTTCCTTCTTTTCATACGGTTCAGAGGTTGAGTGTCACATACGATCTTGTAAGCTCATATCTGCTGATAACAAGATGTTACAGCTCCAATACTGCTTGGAGCAGTGTACTGTTAAACGCACAAAGTACAATTTTTGACAAAACCTCGAAACTTCTTTCACAATTTAAGAACGGTGTATTCTTCGAGACGAGTGTATACAATTAACCATTGACTAGAGCACAAGGGTAGGGTAGAAATAAACTTCTGAGGCAGTAAAACTGTTTTCTTCTTTCCTTTCTGGTCTTTTGTATTTTTATTGGACGAAATTAAGTAGAAAACAAGCGCAAGCACGCAGTTGTATGTACCGTTATCATCTTCAGCATGTGTATTTTGTTACGTCGCAAGGGAACTTAACCGAACGAGGTGGAGCAGTGGTTAGCACATTAGCCTCGTATTCGGGTGGACAACGGTTCAAACCCGCGTCCGGCTGTCCTAATTTAGGTTTTCCGTGATTTCCTTAAATCGCTTCAGAGAATTACCGGGATCGTTCCTTTCAAAGGCCACGGCAGGCTTCCTACCCCATCTTTTCCTAATCCATGATCTCGCTGTTTGATCCCCTCCCCCGAATCAACGAACCAAGCATCGAACTTATTTTTCGGATGGACCAATGTATTTACGTATGAATTAGTAGAAGGTAAGGTTGTCCTGCTGTTATGGGGAGTTCTGTGTTAGTTATTCTTGACCTCTTATCTTGATTCGTTTGTATTTTCTGTTTTCGACATACTCAATAATTCTAGCTGCTTTTCTGTTTTTCTTTTAACATGTCCATACCAAATTCGGCTGGTCTTAAACTGTGTTACCAGTTTCAAGGCCTGCTTGTACGTTTCATTATTTGGCCATTCATGGAACAATGTTTCAATTTTGTCAGTTCTAGTTGTTGTAGCTAGCTAACTTAAACAAACATTTCCTTGTCACCCACTCATCAAGGGACCTGTGATGCTGCGTCAAGGGTAACCGGAGCCATGAGCCATGAGCCATGGTCTCCGAGCTGACAATCCATGCTGCTGCAAACGTCGTCGAACTGTTCGTGCAAATGGTTGTTGTCTTGCAAACGTCTCCAGTAACTGTTGTCACTGTTGGGTAGTACAGTAACCTCCAATACCATTCAAACCTAGGGCACAAACCACTCTATATTCCAGTGCATTTTGGGGCAAACGGCTTACCAAACTAGGAGTGAGGATCAGGCACCCGACTTGTCTTGGTCACTTGAACATGGTCAAAAATTTACCATCTACATCTGCTGTCCATTTGCTGACATCTCAACTTGTATGCTGAAAATAATTTTTCTTTACTCAAAGAGGAAATCAGCGTTAAGGTGACTAGCGCGTAATAGATTTAATGTAAGAAACAACCGCTTCGGAAATAAATAAATCTACATCGATTCAAAATCTTTCCTCAGCCTTCATACTGAGTGTACTTCATGCTTGGATATGCAAATTATAACATTTCAGCGAACGGCACACAGTGGGTTGGAGTAAGACCACCGAAATTCCATATTTAAGGAAGGATTAAGCAGCGGGTTACTCATTCAGAAAACTCTTTGAAAATTGTTTGTGACAAGGACGTCTTCTGCCTAGTTTAAGAAAAAGAAACGTCTACTAGGCAGTGTCGAAATTCGACATTAAGTACCAAGAAACTGGATTATCTAAGCTGTGGTTTATGGTTCCGCGAAATTGCTACATGCGTTGATCACACCTGTCTTTAGAAAGTGGGAGCGATAGGTTTATGGTCTCAACAGCCCCCACATTACTAGTGACCAACGTACGTTTATACAATGTTTCAGTGCCTGTTTTGTCCAGAAGTACGATGCGAACCACCGCGGCTACTACAGCCATTGTGGAGTACACGATATGTATTCTCATTTGCGAAAATGGACAACCGTCAGCTGTATAATGGAATGACGACAGTTAAAATTTGTGGTGGACCAGGGGTCGAGTCCGGATTATCCGCTTATAGCGAGCAGCCACTTTACCATTTTTTAAAAAAAATCTCATTTTGTTCTACTCTGTTCGTTTAATTTGTTCGTGGCGGACGTCCGATAACACCCGTTCAGGTTGTTCGTTAATTCGTTCAGTCAGTTATTTATTATAGAGGGTAGCCAAACCCTCTGACCGAACACTTTAAGCTACCGTGCCGGATGTACCATTAGGCTATCCGAGCATGACTCTCAGCCACTCCCTAACTTCTATATGAGGTCAACCACGTTTCTACAACCCGCACTCTTACATTGATTACATCTTTTCCCATACAGGGAGACATTTTAGTCAAAGTTAGTCACAAGGGAATTACAGATATTGGCTGCGGGCGGGCATTGTTTAAATCAATGAAGAAAGTTGAAAATTTGTGCCGTAGCAGGAATCGAACCGGAGTCTCGAGCTTACTAGGCAGATGCGTTGACCACTTCAGCATCCAGACACAGTGGTCATCGCAACTGTACGGACTACCCTAGCACACCTCCCGTCAGACCCAAATTCTCAATTCATCCATACACTACTGATGTAGAGCCCAGTCCATTGCCTATTATCCTCATTTTTCACGGCATTTCACCGATTCTCTTAAGAGTCTGAAATAAAAGACACCACATATATACTTGAACTGAAAGCTGTTGTGGCCGCAGTGCCCGTTCTTCACACTTACGTACATGTCCGTACTTCTGAACAAGACAGGCACTGCAGTATAGTATTTATCCGCCGACATCGAGCAAGATACTTTCAATTAAAATATCTCTCCTTTACCGGAATATACATAAAGAGTGAACGAGTGCAGATTGTAGACAGATATTTTACGACGTACGGCAGTTTGGGTCTGGCGCTGTGAGTCGTGCTCTGATAGCCTACGGGTGAGGCGACCGTGCAGGATCGAACAGCCACGTCGTGTATCCCGAGTAAATGGAATGGGCCTGTTTTCAGAAGGACAAGTATCCAGGCGGGCTGTGCGATGACGGGTGGAGCACCACGGAGTATCAGCACGGCAACCATTGGTTCGGCTTCCCTTAACGCGGCAGCAGAAAGAGGCACACTGACACTGGCTCATAGAAAGCGCCGTTTCACATTCTCCACTGACATACAACCAGGGCACCTGATCCATTGCATGCAGCTTGGAGTGCCGTTGGGTATTACCTGTGCTTGCGTAGCAGGAAATTTGGACAATAGTCATCACGTTTCAGACGTATTAACGCCAGTGGTGGTCTTCGAAGACTTGGTGACATAATATTTCAATAAGATGACGCGAGACCACATGTTCCCTCTGCTGTCCTCGACACCGAGGATGTTCGACTGTTTGCCGTGACCAGCACGTTCTCTAAATCTGTCACCCCCTGAAAACATCTGGTTACTGGTTGCTGACAGACTGACCTGCCACCGCACGCCAGCATTAAGGTTGACGAAATCTGGCACGGAATGGAAGCGGTTTGGAATGACGCATTCATATCAATCATACATGTTACTGCGACTCTATGCCCAGCCATTTTACAGCCATTGTTCTGAATATGTTCATTCAAATTTGGTGTAACCTAAGAGTATGTTGTTATTTTCAGAGTCTACTTACACATTTCACAATTTGGCCACATGTGAGATAGTGTTTCAGCGATTTTCAGTTGTAGCTGTCGTAGGTGGTAAACGTCAGCAAACTCTTTTTTGCCAATCATTCAAGAAGGGCTAGTCACCGAAAAAGATTTTCGTTTTTCTTGCAGCTGCGAATAAATTTCACAACTTCTATACCCCGAAAGTAGCGACAAATGTAATCACGTAATCTTCCCACTATACTGTTCACACGTAATATGTAAGATTCCGTTACATACATGGTGGGGTGCGGTAATTTTTTTTTTTTTTTTTTTTCAGAATTCACTTTGTGGTGGTAGTGTTGATCGAATAGAGGGGAGAGTGGGCGTGGTTTATGGTGTACGACGAGTGGTTTGTATTCATTTGTTGTTCAGTTGCGATAATGCAGTGGACACGTGAGGAACACTCATTTTGTGTTGAAGTGTGTTTCTCGAATCCCCAGGCGATCATTGCAGTGCAGCGGACTTTTCGTTTACGAAATGGTTCAAATGGCTCTGAGCACTGTGGGACTTAACATCTATGGTCATCAGTCCCCTACAACTTAGAACTACTTAAACCTAAGTAACCTAAGGACATCACACAACACCCAGTCATCACGAGGCAGAGAAAATTCCTGACCCCGCCGGGAATCGAACCCGGGGACCCGGGCGCGGGAAGCGAGAACGCTACCGCACGACCACGAGCTGCGGACTTTCGTTTACGATTTACGGTACTCCCACATGGACGTGTTCCTGGACAGTAATCAGTTTGAAATTGGGTAAATGCACTCAGAAAAACCATGAGATGTGTCATATGTAGGAAGAGGACCTAAAACAAGCGTCGAACGAGCTAGAGCAGCAGTACTGCAATCTCCGAAACGCTCAGCTCGAGTATACGCATTTGCTCTTGGCATTTCAAGACGTTCTCTTCACCGGTTTATTCACAATGAACTGAATTTTCACCCGTATAAAATGTGCGTGGTCCAGCAAGTGTCAGTACCGGGTTATGTAACACGAGGAACATCTTGTGAAGACATGCTAGCAAACACATCTCGTGGCGCAAATGAGCTCTTTTCTGATGAGGCACATTTTCACCTCAGTGGGTGTGTAAACAAACAGAATTTACGGTACCGGAGCCACACGAACCACAGCAATTCACCAGAGACCTCTGTACTCAGACCGCGTCACTGTGTGGTGTGCCACATCACGAGTAGGCATCATTGACCCTTACTTTTCTAGGAAAATCGTCTTGCTGTAACTTTGAATTCGGACAATTACTTTACTATGCTGGAAGAGTTTTCCCAGCCGGCTTTCGAGGCAATGCAATTACAGGATACTTGGTTTCAATAAGATGGTGCCCCACATTACCATGAATTTTTTGAGGCAGATGTTTCCTGGAAGGCTTATCTCTCGGATGGGGGATCTCAACTGGCCTGCACGGACTTAGCCCCCGCGATTTTTTCTTTGGGGTATCTGAAGTCAAAGGTGTATTGCAATCGTCGCAACACCGTGGAAGACCTACAGAACAATATTGAGGCTGAAATTGCAAGAATACCATAAGTCCATGAGAATTTCAGAAAACGACTGCGGCAGTATGTGGATTATAAAGGTAGACATTTGCCAGATCTATTGTTTAAACCATGTAATTAGAAACTTTCATTATTGTCCAATACGAGAAAAACAAAATCTATGAGTTCATTATTTTTTATTTCATTCCCAAATAAGCAATTTACCGCGCTCCCCTTTTATTATGCTCCATAGTGTTGCAGTTTTCATGACCAGCAGTATACAGAGGGGTCCAAAAAAATGTATACACTGTTTAAAAGTCCATAACTGTCAAACTAAATGACGGAGTTGTCTCATCTTTGGTAGTGTTATAGTTTTTAGTTCCGGAAATCGCTACATAAGCGTTGTATTACTTTGTTTTGTCAGATGGCAGTCGCCAGATAGTCAGTGTTTTGTTCTTAGTTGCACCTAGTTACTAGAGTAAACATGGCTGGCGCAAGGCTTACGTTCGATGAAAGGAAGTCAGTTTTGAAGTGGTATTTTAAGTACGAAAACATTGAGGTTCAACGGCAATGGCGAAATGAGTATCAAACAGAGCCATCGACACGTTTAACGATTCGTCGCACTGGAGACAAATTTGAAGCAGAAGCCTATGTTAAAGATGTTTACGAACAACAATCTGGACGACCTGTAACAGTGACAAGTCCAGCTAACTCCCCTCGTGTGTTACAACAAATCACTCGCTCACCACAGAAGTCTGCGAGACAGTGTGCCCGTGAAACTGGAGTGAATCGCTCAAGTATTCGGCGAATTTTGAAGATAGCAAAGTGCAAGTGCTACATTGCACGATTGCCACGCACAATGAACGAGGACGACCCAGATCGTAGAATGGAGTACTGCGAGTGGTTTACTAATATGGTGCGCAACGATGAAGAGTTTGCAGAGATGATTGTGTAGTCTGATGCGGCAGAGTTCAAACTCAATGTTACAGAAAATCGCCACAATTGCGTCTACTGGGCCGCCAAAAATCCGAATGTCCGTGTAGACAAAGCCGAGAATTTTCCAGGAGTAAATGTGTGGTGTGGGTTGTCTTACCGGGGCTTGATTGGGCCATTCTTCTTTGACGGCACAGTTACCGGTGAGGTGTACCTTCAGAAGCTTCAGACATCCATTTTACCTTCCATCCGCGACTTGTACTACCAAAATCGTGTTAGGGTATATCTCGACAAAAATCTACCAGGAAGACGGATAGGCCGTAGAGGTGCTGTGGAGTATCCACCACGTTCCCCAGACCTAACTCCTCTGGACTTTTACCTGTGGGGAGCACTAAACGGCGTTGTTTATTGACAGAAGCTACGCACATTGGATGAACTTCGAGAATCTATCGTACATTCATGTGCAAATATCCAACTGAACATGTTGCAGTCGGTAGTTCGGGCTGCAGTTCGGCGGCATCGTTTTTGTGTGGATGTTAATGGTGACCATTTCGAACACCTAGAGTGATATCATTAAGTTGTACTTTAAGCTACACTTTCTCCAAAAATGAGACAGCTCCGTCAATTAGTTTGCAAGTTATGGACTTTTAAACAGTGGATACATTTTTTGGACCCCTCTGTATTTCACAGTATCTCAATGGTGCAACATAGGAAATGTCTGCCAACAAGACCTTCGCGATGCGAAATAACTGTTGTTCACGCGATGTGGCTCATTTATGTGTCTCCGAACATTTTTTGCAAGTTCATTCACGGTATTTTAGTGACACCGTCTTCCAAGGCACACATGCGTCTCGCACAAACTGTTCGTCTTCACTGTAATGCATACAGTATTGACTCTTTATTACAGTCATAATGACGTGCCGTGGCGCAGATGACACAGGGAACACCTATTAGAAACTTGGACCTGAGGACACACACTATTAGATAAGCTTTTGTATCCTCACTGTCAGATCAAAAGTATCCGAACTCCTGTTAATGGTCGTTAGCATGGGATGTGTCCATCCTTCGCTTTCAGGACGATTTGACTCCGCTGCGAACACTTCCAATGAGGTGCTTGAACGTCTGTAGGGGAATGGCGGTCCATTCTTTCTCAAAAGCTAAAACCAGCTGACGACGGATTTTGAAGGAAGTCGACGACCTAAATCATCCCAAAGGTGCTCCATTGGGATCATGTCGGGAGTCGGGCAGGCCAGTCCATTTCACGAATTTATTGACCACAAACTGTTGCCTCTCTGATGCTGATTTTGACAGATACATATTCATGCTAATACAAACAGTCATCGTCTATGAATTGTTTCTCGACTGTATACAGAACACAGTGCTGCAAAATGTATTCATATCCTTTAGCATTTAGTGTTTGCTAAGCAAAAAAGGGGACCATCCCATTACCACGAAAAACACACCGATATCGTAACACCACTTCCCCTGTACTTTACTGTTGGCACAACACACGATGGTAGATCACATTCTTCACGCATTCGCCAAACCCAAACTCTCCCATCAGGTTGACACAGGGCGTAGTGTCATCCATCACTCGCTTCCAGTCGTCCACTGTCCAGTTTTGTCGCTCTAGACACCACCTCAGATGTCGCTCAGCAATAACTACACAAATCTTTTTAGGTACCGACGTACAGAGACTGCGCTAGCTGGACTTCTGGTGAATCTGCTGCCTGTTCACCTGTGGACAACAAGGTTATGAGAACATAATAGCCATTACTTCATGAATTGCTTGAGATTACTCAATAAGGTTAAAATAGATTATAAATACATGAAATCTATCATTAACACACCAAAAGATAAAGAACGTACTGTAGAAGTTCACCACGTCACTTTGAATGGGCATAGGAACAAAAATCTGCTATACTATTGCCGTGAATTATTTTCCGATGAAGAACGTGGAGAAAATCCTTTGATAAGTTTCCTTTCCAATCATTCCCTATTAAAAATCCGATGGGTTACAGGATACTGCCAAAACTGAACACAGTCATTTACTTTTGTCTGAATTGACAATCTTTACTGATTTGAAGAAGCATCAGTTACGAGTAACGGCTACACTATTCTTGTTGAAAAATTTAATTTTGATTCTTTTGCAAAAATGCAATATAATTTGCACAAACTAACCTTTCAATAGCAACTGAAACTAAATTTTCAAACAGTGTGTCTCATTAAACAAGCAACTGGCGAACAGAGAGCTCAAAACGTCAATGGGTTGGTTTACAGTAAATTATGAGAAGAAATTTCACATTTATTTTCATATTATCAAATTCTAATTTCACTACCTATCGATGAGTTTTTTAAAATTACTATACTGGATTGAAAAAAATTAAATAAAAACTTCGGCAATATCGACGTAGATTAGAAAGTTTCATATGTTAACCATAAAGCAAAATACTCTGCTCTTTATGTGCCATCATTTGACGGAATCTCGTTTCGATATCTCTAACGGTTTTGCAGATATGAGATATGTTAAGAATATTTCATCCTCACGTATGTGCCATCGGAAGTTATCCACTTTCTCGAGATTGGAGACAGACAGAGACCTCCTCCGACGTCTAAGCAAAAATTCAATATACACTACTGGTCATTAAATATGCTACACCAAGAAGAAATGCAGATTATAAACGGGTATTCATTGGACAAATATATTATACAAGAACAGACATGTGATTACATTTTCACGCAATTTGGGTGCATAGATCCTGAGAAACAGTACCCAGAACAACCACCTCTGGCCGTAATAACGGCCTTGATACGCCTGGGCATTGAGTCAAACAGCTTGGATGGCGTGTACAGGTACAGCTGCCCATGCAGCTTAAACATGATACCACAGTTCATCAAGAGTAGTGACTGGCGTATTGTGACGAGGCAGTTGCTCGGCCACCATTGACCAGACGTTTTCAGTTGATGAGAGATCTGGAGAATGTGCTGGCCAGGGCAGCAGTGGAACATTTTCTGTATCCACAAAGGCCCGTTCATGACCTGCAACACGCGGTCGTGCATTATCCTGCTGAAATGTAGGGTTTCGCAGAGACGGAATGAAGGGTAGAGTCACAGGTCGTAACACATCTGAAATGTAACGTCCACTGTTCAAAGTGCCGTCAATGCAAACAAGAGGTGACCGAGACGTGTAACCAATGGCACCCCATACCATCACGCCGGGTGATACTTCAGTATGACGTTGACGAATACACGCTTCCAATGTGCGTTCACCACGATGTCGCCAAACACGGATGCGACCATCATGATGATGTATACAGAACCTGGATTCATCCGAAAAAATGACTTTGCCATTTGTGCATCCAGGTTCGTCGTTGAGTACACTATCGCAGGCGCTCCTGTCTGTGATGCAGCGTCAAGGGTAACTGCAGCCATGGCCTCCGAGCTGATAGTCCATGCTGCTGCAAACGTCGTCGAACTGTTCGTGCAAATGGTTGTTGTCTTGCAAACGTTCTCATCTGTTGACTCAGAGATCGAGACGTGGCTGCACGATCCGTTACAGCCATGCGGATAAGATGCTTGTCATATCGACTGCTAGTGATATGAGGCCGTTGGGATCCAGCACGGCATTCCGTATTACCTTCCCGAACCCACCAATTCCATATTCTGCTAACAGTCATTGGATCTCGACCTACGTGAGCAGCAATGTTGCGATACGATAAACCGTAATCGCGTAGGCTACAATCCGACCTTTATCAAAGTCGGAAACGTGATTGTACGCATTTCTCCTCCTTACACGAGGCATCACAACAACGTTTCACCTGGCAACTCCGGTCAACTGCTGTTTGTGTATGAGAAATCGGTTGGAAACTTTCCTCATGTCAGCACGTTGTTGGTGTCGCCACCGGCGCCAACCATTTGTGAATGCTCTAAAAAGCTAATCATTTGCATATCACAGCATCTTCTTCCTGTCATTTAAATTTCGCGACTGTAGCACGTCATCTTCGTGGTGTAGCAATTTTAATGGTCCGTAGCGTAATAGCTGAATTTCATTTGCAGCAACACATGACGTAATATTCAGCAAATGCAAAATGATAACGACTTCTATTTTCCATTGCAAAGTTTTCGAATTTAGCACAATACCTTCCTAAAATGCGGATATCAAAGTACACTCCTGGAAATGGAAAAAAGAACACATTGACACCGGTGTGTCAGACCAACCATACTTGCTCCGGACACTGCGAGAGGGCTGTACAAGCAATGATCACACGCACGGCACAGCGGACACACCAGGAACCGCGGTGTTGGCCGTCGAATGGCGCTAGCTGCGCAGCATTTGTGCACCGCCGCCGTCAGTGTCAGCCAGTTTGCCGTGGCATACGGAGCTCCATCGCAGTCTTTAACACTGGTAGCATGCCACGACAGCGTGGACGTGAACCGTATGTGCAGTTGACAGACTTTGAGCGAGGGCGTATAGTGGGCATGCGGGAGGCCGGGTGGACGTACCGCCGAATTGCTCAACATGTGGGGCGTGAGGTCTCCACAGTACATCGTTGTTGTCGCCAGTGGTCGGCGGAAGGTGCACGTGCCCGTCGACCTGGGACCGGACCGCAGCGACGCACGGATGCACGTCAAGACCGTAGGATCCTACGCAGTGCCGTAGGGGACCGCACCGCCACTTCCCAGCAAATTAGGGACACTGTTGCTCCTGGGGTATCGGCGAGGACCATTCGCAACCGTCTCCATGAAGCTGGGCTACGGTCCCGCACACCGTTAGGCCGTCTTACGCTCACGCCCCAACATCGTGCAGCCCGCCTCCAGTGGTGTCGCGACAGGCGTGAATGGAGGGACGAATGGAGACGTGTCGTCTTCAGCGATGAGAGTCGCTTCTGCCTTGGTGCCAATGATGGTCGTATGCGTGTTTGGCGCCGTGCAGGTGAGCGCCACAATCAGGACTGCATACGACCGAGGCACACAGGGCCAACACCCGGCATCATGGTGTGGGGAGCGATCTCCTACACTGGCCGTACACCTCTGGTGACCGTCGAGGGGACACTGAGTAGTGCACAGTACATCCAAACCGTCATCGAACCCATCGTTCTACCATTCCTAGACCGGCAAGGAAACTTGCTGTTCCAACAGGACAATGCACGTCCGCATGTATCCCGTGCCACCCAACGTGCTCTAGAAGGTGAAAGTCAACTACCCTGGCCAGCAAGATCTCCGGATCTGTCCCCCATTGAGCATGTTTGGGACTGGATGAAGCGTCGTCTCACGAGGTCTGCACGTCCAGCACGAACGCTGGTCCAACTGAGGCGCCAGGTGGAAATGGCATGGCAAGCCGTTCCACAGGACTACATCCAGCATCTCTACGATCGTCTCCATGGGAGAATAGCAGCCTGCATTGCTGCGAAAGGTGGATATACACTGTACTAGTGCCGACATTGTGCATGCTCTGTTGCCTGTGTCTATGTGCCTGTGGTTCTGTCAGTGTGATCATGTGATGTATCTGGCCCCAGGAATGTGTCAATAAAGTTTCCCCTTGCTGGGACAATGAATTCACGGTGTTCTTATTTCAATTTCCAGGAGTGTAGATATGAACATCAACAGGACGGAGGGCATTTAACAATGAAACTGACACATAAAGCTATAAGCAACGTAAAAATAATTTTTTTTTTACCGAATGGTTTCTGTAAAATCGTTTGAGAAAGACTGCATGTTGCAGGTTCGATTCTGTCGCCAAACGACGCGCCGACAACGGCCAAGGAATTACTCGCTCATTCCGGTTCGCTGGCAGTCGCAGGGGGGAGCCACCACCTGGTTCCATTGTGCGTTGCCTCATTAAATAACAAGGGCGTATTTTCCACACTGCGTCAACCCGCCTCATGCTGGGCTCTCTGCGCAGGTGGCCCGCTTTCCTTTTGTGCACAGCGTAAGAAATTGCTGCTAACCCTTGCCCTGTATAAGGGGCAGTCAAATCAAAAGGAGACAGATGGGGAAAAATAAATAAACTATTTATTATTTCAAAAGTAATCTCCATCGCTGTTAATACATTTATCCCTCGGTGAGACAAGGAAAAATGTTTACGGTTGCCTGCAGATCCATAATTGTACCCAGGCACGCACCTCTTCATCTGAAACAAATCGGAGGCCACGAATCTCTTTCTTCAGGCCTCCAAAAATATGGAAATACCATAAGCAGAATTCGGAACTGTATCGAGAATGTGTAATGCCTTCCTGACGAAACTTCTGCAGCGTAGTCGAAACAAAAGGCAAACCCACTCCAGGAAGTCAGGACCTTTTTCTTTGACTGCAAGAGCTCCTCTGCTCATTGACTTTCTGGAACACGGCGCTACAGAGCTCACAGGGGTTTTTGGACACTTCGCAAAAACTGAAACACGTTGTAAGGTTGTAGCTTTAATTTGTTCTGCAAGCGGTGCTGCTATTCAAGACCATAAAACTGGGTTAAAAGCTGTGAGCTGTCTGTGGAAGTTAACCTTGCATTACTGCGCAAATGTTTCACCAGGTATCCAGTCTAGCTTACCAAATTCCCAACCAGACTAACATTAATTATAATCTTTTAATAGTCATACGGCAATCGGTGATAAGAATTTAAATAAAAAGAAATAAATCAGTTTATATTTGGAAATTTATTTTAACATTGATCATTGAAATTTCAGAATATTAAACTTGATTCATAACTAAACTGGTGCCTTATTTAGGATTGTGAAAATGTGAGATTGTAATCTGTCTCGAGTCTAGTACCAAACGAACCGAGTTGCAGCGTTTTGGTACGACAAGCAAGGGTGAGATGTACGAGGTTACTGTCCGCTCAATTATTCCTTGTTCTAACATCTTGTTTATTTCCTTCTCCAAATGGCTCTGAGCACTATGGGACTCAACTGCTGTGGTCATCAGTCCCGTAGAACTTAGAACTACTTAAACCTAACTAACCTAAGGACATCACACACATCCATACCCGAGGCAGGATTCGAACCTGCGACCGTAGCAGTCGCACGGCTCCGGACTGCGCGCCTAGAACCGCGAGACCACCGCGGCCGGCTTTCCTTCTCCACCTGGGCTTTATACGCCACGGGAATAGGGTATGGTCTAACAGAAAACTTCTGATGGTCACGTACTCTGAATTGGTAAGTAAAACCCTTAATCGCCCCTGGAGTCTCTGAAAATACCCGTTCATGATTCCTAAGTAGGCAATACAATTTCTCCTTTTCCCTCTTTGCTTCTAGAAAGCGTAGCTACCTGTTCCGACGTTGTTCCTACTGTTCTCTAGCAGACAGGATTGTCTGCTACCATCAAGCATGCAACTAGAAATACATTTGCTCATTCATCCTCTCACACAGAAAGGAAGGGGGATGACAGTATCTTATCATATACAGTATATAAAAGAAAGCGGATGTGGGTTTCGTATGGGTCTGTGTGACATGAATTACATATAAACTGTGTTTTAAAGTGTAATCGTGTGACAGATTGTTCTTGTTCATGTGTAAAAGTAACACGTTTCACTGCTCAGTCTCCTCCCAGATAGTCAGAAACACCACAGTGAATATAGAAGAGGAATTTATGGATTAAATGACAACAGATTTAAGAAATTAACATGAAAGGAATCCAACAGAGACCTTTCAACGTCACCAAATCCAATTGCCCAGGAATGTTGAAAGAGGGCGTCATTTTGATTGAGGATAATGCCCACCTTCATATTGCTGAGGTTGTTTTGCTGCAGACGTTTCACTGGTAAGACCTTACAGAGTCTCCATATAGTCCTGATCTCTCCCCATGCAACTTCCAAATTTTTGGAGCTCTGAAGAAAGACACTTGTGGCTGTCAATTTGCTTCGGACGAAGAGGTGCACATCTATAGTTCCGCAGACAATTGCAAGCACTTTTCCATGAAAACGCTGATCATCTAGCCTACGCCATGCAGTAAAGTCACCGCCGCTGCCCATGCAGCAACTACATGGATATCACGTCCTTACATCCCACAGCTGTCATCCTTGCGTTCCGCCCAATAACGGTCAAAGCCGAATTCAATGTATGGCGACGTGACGAGTGTACTGCAAGTGTTGCTGTGTACTAAGGCACTTCAGTCATTCGTTCAGAGGAAAACATAAAGAGCGAATAGACGCTCTCAGATATCTAAATTATAGTTTTAAATTAACAAGTACTGCGATTTTTAGACATCAGTTTTTCTACCACATAGTACTCTTTTGACTAGCTGCCTGTAGCGTAATAATGTCATCAGTCAGAACTACATACATCAAAAAATGTTTCTGTCAACTCGGTTCCGAGAGTTACGGAACCTGTACAGAAAATTGGAATAGAGATCAACATAAACATTATTTCCACCCTTTCTATTGCTCATGAAAATACCACATTGCGTGTTGTGCCACCATACAGCGAGACCTTCAGACGTGGTGGTCCGATTTCTGTACACACCGGTACCTCTAATGCCCAGTAGCACGTCCTCTTGCATTGGTGCATGCCTTTATTCGTCGTGGCATACTATTCACCAGTTCATTAAGGCACTGTTGGCCCAGATTGTCACACTCCTCAACGGCGATTCGGCGTAGATTCCTCAGAGTGATTGGTGGGTTACGTCGTCGATAAACAGCCCTTTTCAAACTATCCCAGGCATATTCGATAGGGTTCATATCTTGAGAACATGCTTGCCATCCTAGTTGAGCGATGTCGTTATCCTGAAGGAAGTCATTCACACATGTGCACGATGGGGGCGCGAATTGTCGTCCATGAAGAAGAATACCTCGCCAATATGTTGCCGATATGGTTGCACTATCGGTCGGAGGATGCCATTCACGTATCGTACAGCTGTTACGGCGCCTTGCATGACAACTGACGGCGTACATAATGCCACCCCAAAACAGCAGGAAACGTCCAACTAGCTGCACTCGCTGGACAGTGTGTCTAAGACGTTCAGGCTGACCGGGTTGCCTCAAAACACGTCTCCGACTATTGTCTGGTTGAAGACATATGTGACACTCATCGGGGAATAGAACGCGATGCCAGTCTTGAGCGGTCCATTTGTCATGTTGTTGGGCCCATCTGTATCGCGCTGCATCCTGTCGTGGTTGCAAAAATGGACATCTCCGTGGACGTCGGGAGTGAAGTTGAGCATCATGCAGCCTACTGCGCACAGTTTTAGTAGTAACACGACGTCCTGTGGCTGCACGGAAAGCATTATTCAACAGGGTGGCGTTGCTGTCAGGGTTTCTCCGAGCAGTAATCCGTAGATAGCGGTCATCCACTGCAGTAGAATCCCTTGGGCGCCCTGAGCGAGGCATGTCACGACAGTTGCTGTCTCTCTGTATCTCCTCGATGTCCGAACAACATCGCTTTGGTTGACTCCGAGATTCCTGGAGACTTCCAAAATGGTTCAACTAGCTCTGAGCACTATGGGACTTAACATCTATGGTCATCAGTCACCTAGAACTTAGAACTACTTAAACCTAACTAACCTGAGGACATCACACAACGACCAGTCATCGCGAGGCAGAGAAAATCCCTGACCCGCCGGGAATCGAACCCGGGAACCCGGGCGTGTGAAGGAGTTTGGGGTGACGCATAACTTTTTTTGATGTGTGTATTTTCCTAGAGCGTCACAACATATCTTATGAAAGGCTCAAATATGCTTAGAGGGAACATTTTCCTGTTAATTTCGATACTATCCGGTTGTTTTATGCTCCTTTAGTGTTACTGCTTGTATGGGTTCTTCCTCTCACTATTTAGAAATGTATTGCATAGAGCTAATTTTACTTAGGACTACCTAAAATTTAAATATTTGAGAGTATACTTATTGTTGGGTATGCAGAATGTATAATTGTTCCTAGGGAAGCACTTCAGATGTATGTTGTTTGGATAGTTAATGCCTGTGTTAGTTAGACACTTACTTCCACGGACCTGTGTAATGCAGTGGATTTGTTGTCCATGTTTTAAAGTCTGATGTCGTTGAAGTATTTCATGCGTAGTTACGATAAGCAGAAGTTTCTATATGTACGTTTTAGAGAGTTTTTAATTAAACTTCAGGGATTTTCAGCTAGAAAAATGCATCTGGCGACCACAGAGTCTCTCGTCCGTTCATGGCTTTTTCTTCCGTCTCGTTTTCGTGCCACGATTCATTCTATTTTCTTTCGTCTTTCCTGTAATTACTGTCCCTATGCCCCGATGAGAGTAGGCCGTTACGGCTTGTTCCACAAAAGCAGAAAAACCGTGTTGCTTCGTCCGCTAGCGTTATGGTAAAATATGTACACACTACTGTAATAGCTTCATTAAGTATCAGTAGCAGTTTAATGCTAGTACTCGGGTCGTTATCTAGGGCTGGTTTTAATGTTGAGGTGGCAATATTTTAGTATTTCACAAGGCAGCAGGGCGGCAAAATCATTACATATAACATTAAATTAAAATCAGTGCATAACAATACCCTGGATTTGTCTGTGTCACCCAAAGATCTCGTTGATTAACAAATATATCGCCCAAATGGCAATGGTTGCATTTCTGCTCAATATTCTATCATTAGTAGCCCAAATGGCAGAATATCGCCCAGTCTGGTCATTCGATCGGTATTGTATTGAATAAGGGACCTAGACGATGGAGAGGCTTCGTCCCGCCGTAGCCTTCAGTGGTTCACAACCCCACAACAGGCCACAGCGTCCACCCACCCCACCGCCGCCCCACACCGAGCGGCTAGCCGGGCGGGCACTCGATCGGTTCTCAATTATGAAAACGGTTTCGATAAAGAACGATGGAAAAAGAGTTTGCTGAGAATGAAAAGGGTATGCGTTATTTCCATAGTTCGTTCGCTTCTAAAAGACTTTATCAGCGGGCTGCTGGAATTCATCAGAGCCGACTTCACGCTGCATCCCTTCCTCCCCCTTTCGTCCAAAATCTATTTGCGCTCTCGTAATACTATAATAACTGAACCCAGCAATTCCATGGACAATTAAATTTTAAAATATTTATGAATTCAGGCGCTATCAAATTACTAAACATGCACAATTAAAGGAAAAACATGAAATATCAATTATCAACTTTTTGTTTTGATGCATTTTATTTTATTTTGAAACAACGTACAACCAATTTTTCGAAATTCTCCACCGACTTAGTGTAGCTCTACATGTTGAGCCGCAGAGATAGCAATTCCTGGATTCGGGAGGCGAGGTAGTTTGAATCCATCCACCAACAACCATGAAGATGATTTTCTGTGATTTCCCATTTTCAGTTTAGTTGATGCCTCACCATAGGCCACAGCCAATTCCTCCCGCATTCCTTTCTTTCCTAATAGATTTCGGTTCCCTTAAAGATGCCGGGCCTCTATTTAAGTGGAAAGAGGTGCTTCGAAGACAAGCTGAGGATCTTTTTGGAGACTCCCGGAACTACAAGCTATACGATAAACTAATGATTCAAAGTCTCCTTATTTAAGTTCATTAATTTGTCTGCCGAGACATTCTTTAAGGCAGAAAATGATCATTCTTCCATTTCAAGAAGTGAGAGATGCATACTTAAGTGAGGAAATATGGGAAGGTTAAATAATTCCGGATCATTTGCATTTTTGCAATCAAAAATTGTTCTAGCTTCTCTGTCACACGGATCTCTTTATTCCAAAAGATCTGTTGCTAATAATAACGCTGTCCCAAAAAACTAGCGCTTGCGCATTGCTGATAACTTCCTCAGCTCAAATCCAGACTGAAAGAAGAAGGGTGTAAAATGACCTCGGAGGGTAGAGGGAGATGGGAGTATGACAGCTTCTTAGTGGTTTGCCGAAATGCCGCACACGTAAGTGACGAGGTTGTATCTCAATTTGGTGAAAACACCGAATAAAATGTTTATTATTCGGTATGGAAATTATCAGAATAAATGAAAAACATGAGAGTTTTGAAGGTGCTATTTTATAAATCGGATCCCGCCCCCCTACTTTGACAAAATCCTGGCTACCTCCTTGCTACACAGTCGTGAGAGCATTAGGAGCCACACAAACTGCTTCTGTTCGAAAACTGTATCTGCAAGGTCGCTGAAATCATCGACGCACTAAATCCTTGTACCTTGATGGAAGCGCGTTTTTATTGCAACATCAGGCACAGGCACGAAATCCGCGTCTAGGCTTTGTAAAAAAGAAGCGGCAAAGCATTAGATTTTGACCATCCTGGTATTGTCTATTAGATTACTAGTGGGAATAGGCGACCTGAGGCCCAAGCCGTGCACGGTCGTAATTACACGATTAATATTTGAGTTACCGAAACATGGAACGCTCTCTGACATGTCGGGTTGTTAGTTACGAGTAGTTACTTGTTCCATGGATCATTTTACACGAACGAGTCATTTTAGGTTCACATTTCAAATTAATTTGTACATTCGACTGCACTCTGAACATTTCTAACTATCTCTCTCTCTCACTCTTTCTTTTATTTTATACAGATGTGAGTTAGTAAATCCTGCCCACCAACTATTACATATTACGATAACAGATATTATTCTACGGAAAGAAGGAGTTGTCAAAGACAAACTTTCTCATTTTCTTGTCAAATTTTACTTCCCTTTCTGTCATACTTCTATATCATTAGGTATGTGATCAAAGCTCTTTGTTGTTGCACTATGAACCCCTTTTTGCGCTAAACCTTAATGTGGAGTAATGAATGTCATTTTTCCTTCTAGTTTTGTAAATATGTACCTCATTATGCCGTTTAAACTTTGTAGATTATTTGCAACAAACTGCATGGAGGAACAAATATAGTGTGATTTAGTAGTCAGAATACCTAACTCCATAAACAGACGTCTACAAGATGATCGTAGGTGAGCACCACATGTTGTTCTTACATCATGTTTTTGCGCAATGAAGACTTTCTTTCTTAAATACAACTGGTCCCATATCATTATTCCATATGACATTATTGAATGAAAATATTCAAAACATGACAACTTACTGATCCATTTCTCCTCAAAATTTGCAGTGGTTCTAAGCGCGAATGTGGCTGAACTAAGTTGTCTAAGGAGTTCCGAAATGTGTTTTTTCCAGTTTAAATTCTCATCAATATGGACCCCTAAGTTTCCACACTATTATTTCCTCATCATGTATTACACTTATCATTGATGTAGTACCGCTAGACATGCAGAGCAGAATGATTATTTTTAAAAGTGAGGGGTGAAACCGTTCGTAGGAAACCAGTCAATGACACTTTTAAGAATTTCGTTTACCATTACTTCTGTTTCTGTATGTATGCTTGGACTGATTACAATACTAGTATCATTTGCAAAAAGAACAAATTCTGCTTGTCATATACTAACTGGAAGATCGTTTACATATACGAGAAACCTGGGGAGCCCCACACGTGATTCTCCCCAGTCAGAATTATGTCCCTGCTCTATATTGCTTGAATTACTAAGTAAAACTTCCGGCTTTCCTTTGGTTAAGTATGACGTTATCCCTTGGTTGGCTATACCATCAGTCCCATAAAACATCAATTTATTTAGGAGAATACTGTAATTCACATAATCAAATGCCTTAGAGAGATCGCAAAAAAAAAATACCAGCCCGGGCTGTTTTATTGTTTAATGCCTGTAAAATCTGGTGAGTGAAACTGTAAATGCCAACCTCAATAGAGCAACCCTTATGAAACGCGAGCTGTGATTTGTTAAGGATACTATTGTTGCTACAGTTTTCAACTGTTTTAGAATGTGATGTCATCAGTGAAAATGGCCGGTAGTTATCGATATCTCTCTTATCACCTCTCTTAAAGATGGGCTTAACAATGGCATATTTCGGTCTCCCTAGAAAAATGCCTTGAATTAGTGATGCATTATGTATTTCATATAAGGCTAGACGTATTACATGGGAACAAATCACTAGTAGTCTATAGCAAACACCATCAAAACCAAATGAGCCTTTACTTTTGAGAGACTGTATAATTTTCTTAATTTCAGAAGGAGAAGCTGTAGATACATTAATATGATTGAATTTTATGAAAGTTGTATTTTCAAAACATTGCTGCGATTTTTATCTTGAACTGATTGTCTCTATGCTTTTTTACTACATTTAAGAAAAGATTATTAAAAGCATTGCTATCTGTGACTCATTTTATAGCCCATTAATCCAGGTCAATAGTTATGTAGCTGGTTATCCTGTCTCTCAACATTTGAAATAGCCTGAAGTCTGTGGTAAGAACTACTAATTTCTGACATTATGTGCATGTTCCTTGATTTTTTTTAATAACCTTTATTAGTAATTCTGAATAATTTTTGTAGTGTGCAGCTACTGCGGTATCCTTACTTGTTCTTGCCAAAATATAGGCCTGCATTTAACTTTCCTTTCACAAGATACTTTAATCCATGCAATGATCCATGTTTTTTTACATGGCTGTTTAGAGTCCTTTCTGATAAGCTTACGTGAAATGCTATTTTCAAATAATGAGATGAATTTCTCATGAGATGGATTAAATTTTGCGTTAGCGTTTGGTTCATTATAAATTGTCATCTCTTGTAAACTATTCTTAAAAACAAGTGTCCTCAAGTAATTAATTATTTTGAATTCCACTGAGAAGTACTCATACTGTAAGGCGCTATGTTATTTATCCTAACTAACTGTTTTTCATGATCAGAGAGAGTATTTTCTACTGGGTAAACAGTTATTTTCTTGCTTTAAGCTTCATTATAGAAAACATCAATTAGAGCCCTACTGTCTTTATCCACCTGAGTTGGAAACTTGATTACTGAGATCAAATTGTAGGATCTAAATAAGGTTTCCATATCATTGTTCCTACCAGAATACCATAGAAAATCTACATTGAAGTCACTGCAAACTATTAACTGTATGCTGCTGGCAGATAGCATAGTAAGGAATCCAGATTTCTCATAAATAGTTCACACTTTCCCGGTGGGGATCTATACACAGTTACAATTAAAAGTGAAGTTTTTCACCACTAATTCACAAAATGCACACTTCTGTTTGCTGGTAACTACAAAATTTACTTGTCTCAATATTTCTGAACTTGTATTATGTCTTAATCTTTGTAGCTATTCCTCCTTCTCCCATGTTATTTCTATATGAGTAAGCTGCAACAGTGTAATCTTTTGTATGTAACGTATCTAAACCTGCAGTTATGTGGAGCTCAGACAGGCACAAGATGTCTATCTTTTCAGAGCTTCATAAATTTTCCAAACAGACAGAAGCTCTTCTACCTCACTAATCAGTCCTCCAATATTTTGATTATAAACTAACCTTACTTTTTTACATTATTAAGATTTTGTGGGGATCTTATGTTATTTTCACTTCTTTCATAATAGGGGTGCCTGAATCCTGATTGTAACCTAGGAAAAATGCCCCTTTGACTCCAGTAACCACAGTGATGTGTGATGTGGCCCCCGTATATTATCTGCAAGAAGCTTAGTCAACGTACCTTTGCCTCTACTATTCAGGTGTAGGGCACATCTAGTATATTCCCATCTCCCAATTGTAGCAACTGGCACTGAATTTGTTTTTGTAAGCAGCATCCTGCTCAATACAGTGTTCACACGGCTCACAGCAGCGTTTACTGAGGGCTGGTCATGGCGCTGCAGGACCTCCACAAAACTTACATATGTGTGTGTGTGTGTGTGTGTGTGTGTGTGTGTGTGTTGTTGCTACTTCTATTTTGGAACGGAAAGACTGAACTTTTTCCGTCCTCTCCTCTTCTTTCTGGGTCTCTCTACCATTTCCCTCCCCATCGTGTAATCTTTCTCTGTCCATGCCTTATCTGTTTCGTAAGTGGTAGTTGCTTGTAATCAGTTAACTCAATTAACGAAGCTATGACGTATTAAGTGATGTAACGTAATATAATGAATGATGGAGGATTGATTTGTTGTGATCCCGTAAGTTGTTAAGTGAGGATACAATGACTTTCAGTGGACATGGAAGTTCTGTTGAGTGAAAGATATGTATGAGGTCGTTTTATTGGAGCTTGAACAGGCAAGAGGTCCTGTTGATTGTGGTTGAAAGTAATTATCGGCAGGCAAGAGTTCATGCGTCAGTTGTTTAAAGCGACGAAGGTTATTTATTGTGCAAACCAGTAATCAACATGCCACAACTTGATCAACCTTGTTAATTTTCATTTGTCTCAATTGCAATCTGCATGTATAACTATTCATATCATTTTAAGCGATTTGCATTAGAACTATTACCCCATGAGGTAATTTAAAATATTATTAGTTATCAGATATATCTTTTATTTCGCTTTTCGAGATTTTTCACTAATATTTGGTAGCATTGGTCTTTTCCAGTGATGTATCCAAGTCGAGACAATAACAGTTTCTCAGATGCTCTAACTCGTTTAAGCTACAATTGTCCAGCTGAATAATTTTAATCCAGGTGTAATGTTTCACGGTGTCTTTTTTTACTGGATGTTCCTTAGTATTTCAATATGCAATTTTTTGAAGGACTATTACTCTATCAGGCAATATCAGGTAGGCAGAATTTATGATATTAGAAATTCGTGGCTTTTGTTGTCTAGCCCTTTCTATATCTTAATTTTATCCATAACTCCAGTATTCTGTCAGTGTATTGTCTTTTAACGTGATTCAAGTGAGTGGGATCAACCCAGAGGCTAAATATTTAATGATTGCTTTTATGAACTGTAATTTATTGTTACTCTAAGCAGCTAAACTTTGTTTTGAGTAGTGTATACCTTTGATACCTTTGGGTCTATTTTGCACCCCCATTTCAATTTTAAACCAGAGCTACGTTCTTGTATGGAATGATCTACCTATTTTTGATAATTTGTTATTTTATTGTTACTGTACTTCACTACTTCTAAATTAGAGTATAAGCTCCCGTCATTCTAACGAAATAAATCACAAGCAGGAATTTTTCCATTATTCTGAATGTGGATGTGCTGTATAACATAGGAAAAGATTTTTGTACTTCTGCATTTTTACATGGTTTAATGTGGTAAGGTCTCATGCGTCTTATGGTACATCTTTTGGTACACAATCTCTTGGAATTGCTGATTGAATTCTGCATTGCATTGAAGTTGTCTTAATATGCTGCAGCTTGTGGTGCTTTATGCAATATTACTTGTAACTAATACACAGAGAATGTAGCAAGATTTTACGCCTTTTCAAGTATACTTAACCCGGTTCTAACCCAAGTCAGGTGCAAATCTTTTGCAGTAGATTGATTTATTATGTCTGTCGCTCGAATTCATGGATTATCATAGAATCAAGTATTCTGTGATGCTGGTGATCTCTTTCAAATTTTTGGTGTTCGTTCCGCTACGTAGCGAAGAGATTAATGATTCACAAACAACACAAACAATACATGACCTGTACAAATCAGCGCTGATTAAGTCTGGCCTGTATCTACTTGTTTACTACATCTAACTTAGCACTGTAAACGGCAAACTATTACAGGAAATTTATTGATTTATCAAAATTCTTTTCATTATTGTACTGTAATCGTTCTTTTACACAAATGGTTATCTGATTTACTAAGAATATTTGTTTACAGAAGATTTCAAGGAATATGCCTTGGAATCGGCAGCTTTCAAGCCTGCGCGTTTTTTCAGATATGTAGATGATAATTTTGTTCTTTGGCCTAATGGCAGTGAGAACTTGAACGACTTTTTAGGACAACTGAATTAAGTATCTCGAAGATTTGTTTCAGAACGGAGCTAGAAAAGGACAGGTGTCTTCCCTTCCTTGATGCATGTGTGAAGAGGAAGGCTGATAGTACGTTGGGATATGCCATTTGTAGGAAGCCTACTCAACTTAAATGTATCTACAAGCTGGTAAATGTCAACATCCGTCTCAATGTGAAATGGTAATCCGTCATCTCAGGCCTCAAGAGTTTGTCAACTGAGTTAGATCATCTGAAAGTCACTTTTTCTCAGATTGATTATAGTGAAAGATCAGACGTGCATTGCACTATCGATCAACTGTGCACCAGGTGGATGATGATGATATGGATGATGATGATATGGATGATGATGATATGGATGATGATGATATGGATGATGATGATATGGATGATGATGATATGGATGATGATGATATGGATGATGATGATATGGATGATGATGATATGGATGATGATGATGATATGGATGATGATGATGATATGGATGATGATGATGATATGGATGATGATGATGATATGGATGATGATGATGATATGGATGATGATGATGATATGGATGATGATATGGATGATGATGATGATATGGATGATGATATGGATGATGATATGGATGATGATATGGATGATGATATGGATGATGATATGGATGATGATATGGATGATGATATGGATGATGATATGGATGATGATATGGATGATGATGATGATGATACCGAGGTGTCACTAAGGTCTGAGATCTGCTGCCATTTTGCCTAACACAGGCAGTATTTCGAACACCATCTAAAATCAGTGTCCTTTCAGGTTCCGTAAAGGATATCTAGGTTTATGTAAGTCGGGCCTATAAGTTTAGTCTACCGTATTCTATGCAGTTGTGGCATGTCATATATTGGACAGACTATTAGTACTGGAGGACTGACGTACTGAGCATAAGCGTTACACACGTTTAAAACAGCCGAGCAAATCAACCGTTTGCAGAACATTATATTGGAATCGGTCATCCTATGGAATATAACATAACACAGAGATTCTGGTATGCAGTTCCAGCTACTGGGATAACGTTATTCAGGAAGCTGTTGAAATTAAATTATGAAGTAACTTTATAAATAGAGACGTTGGTTTTTGTTTCAGTTTGTAAGTAGGCTGTTTAGGTTTTTATGTTGGTAAAGCTACTTAGTGCTCTGTATTAAAATCACTGACTGTGCTCTGTGCAGTCTGTGGCTGGCTGGCATTGTTGGAATATTCGCTATTGTAGTGTTGGGCAGCTGGTTGTGAACAGCGCATAGCGTTGCGCAGTTGGATGTGAGCCGCGAGCAGTAGTCGATGTGAGGAGAGAGATGGAAGAGTTTTGAGAGCGGACGATCTGGACGTGTGGTAGTCAGAAAAAGGAAATTTGTAAGACTGGATGTCATGAACTGATATATGTGTTTGTTCTCTATCAAAATCTTTCATTTGCTAACTTTATGCCTATCAGTAATTAGTGCCTTCAGTAGTTAGAATCTTTTATTTAGGTGGCAGTATTGGCGCTCGCTGTGTTGCAGTAGTTCAAGTAACGAAGATTTTTGTGAGGTAAGTGATTTATGAGAGGTATAGGTTATTGTTAGTCACGGCCATTCTTTTGTAGGGATTATTGACAGTCAGACTGCGTTGCGCTAAAAATATTGTGTGTCAGTTTACTGATGATCAGAATAAGTAAAGAAAGAAATGTCTGAGTACATTCAGTTTTGCTCAGCTGTTTGAAAATCAAATAACGTAAGAAGTTTACCAGCACAGTAATTCATAATTTTTCTAAGGGGAAGTTTCAAGTTCTGTATGGAATCATGCTCTCTCTCCCTCGTCAAAAAGCAAAGAGATATAGTTAATGCTGCCTCATCCATTGATCATTAATTTCACTGTCGATAACTTCTGATGTCGATCATATTTAGTTTGCGATGGTGCTAGTGTGCCTGAGTGTTGTCTTTCCGGCAATTCTCTGAAAATCACCGGGTGACGTAGCATGTGAAAACTGCTGGATTTGGACGGGTTACTCTTGTAACTGAAATATCAGATCTGAAGATGGTTCTGAATGAACCGAAACCGGTCATATGAATAAAAATATTTGCAATCAAGACGGTTTTTAAGTAACATTATAATTTCACTGATTGCTGTTGTCCCATAAGACATTATGTCTGTTTTTGCAAAGGCCAGGTTTTGCGCTAAATTTCAGTTGTTTCATGCCGTACAGGCAGCGTCTTGTGATTCCAGCGGCAGTCCGGTGTCCCACTAGGACAAGGCGTTCCTCCTGCTCAGCCCGACAGGCCTACAAAAAGCATCTGCGATCCTGACGCCACGCGGACAACCATCTGGTTAGAAAAATGCACAGTCAGCATGTGGAAATTAAACTCACTAGCCAGGTTCTTAATCAAATAGCCAGGTCAGTCGCCTTGATGTCTTGTCTTCGCTATGTCGATTGAACCATACGCCTTATCCAGGACAACGTGCTATAGTCGCAGACTGCCCATCCCCTACAGACTTGAACGCATGCGCAACAGGAATAGCGGAGTCCTAGCGGCAAACACCAGCGACACATTGATATAGTGATGAGAGGGACAATGTTGGCTGTCCAAGATGTAGTGCCGGTGCCAGCTGATTGCAAACAAGCTGCAGCGACTTGGTCTGACTGCTGAGGTCATCAGTGCCTAAGCTTGCACACTATTTAAGGTAACTTAAACTAACTTACGCTAAAGACGACAGACACAGCCGTGCCCGAGGGAGGACTCGAACCTCCAATGGAGGGAGTCGTGCGGACCGTGAAAAGACGCCCCAGACCGCGTGGATATCCCGCGCTGCGACACGGAGATAGCAATACACCATACATTATTATTTTTTAAATGTTTCTTAAATTGGTTATCGATGTTGCCTGTCCTCTAATGTCAGCAGTGGCGGTTATCGATATGTAGTAACTGTGGCCCTATCTTTGGGGCGATGTCGTTGTTCCTCCGGGTTGTGTCAGTGGGGAGTTCGGTGGGGGACTCAGGAAGGGTTAGGTCCGCGCTGTGCGAGGACACGCCAGGGTCGCTGGCAGCGTACGTGGACACGTGGACTGCCGGATCGAAGGCCTATGGTCATGAGGGTGCACGACCTCGTCGTGAACCGGATTCTGCAAGCTTCAGTTGAGTGCATTTGGATTCAAGTAGAGAAACCTCCACCATTGTGAACTCTTGTGATTCTCCAGTGACCTGGGTTCGTGCTGCTGCTCGTAGTGTTGCTGAGGCAAAGAGCAGCGAGTGGAGTGCGTGGGGAAGGCGGATCTGATCAGCTTTCCTGGACTTCTAATTACTATTTATTCTGTTCAGTTTGTTACTATTTGTTAAGTTCAACCAGCGGTATTTTTCCTGCCTAATAGGCGCTAACGCCCCAGTTACCTACCCTGGGTGTTAGAGTATGTAATGGTAGTGTACATTTCCTCACCTTGTCGCTGCTGTCTGGTGACGCGTGTAGTTTTGACAGCTTTCTTGATTGGAGGTTGGTTGACGATTCTTCTACTCTAGTGATAGTGATTCCTTTCTCGTTCCGGGCACTCTAAGCAAAATAATCTGTAGGTAGAGTCCAGACTGCAGGTTCCAGCTTTGGCATTTTTTACATCTTTGCATTTGGTTTATTGGACGTCAGGTGACCTCAGCAACATTATCATTAGTCATTCGATAGACTGTCACTAGTCTGAGCTACCATCTTGTGAAGTGAATGCATCTCTTGGCTGCCTATCTAATCGCTCGTGAAAGTTTTATTTTTATTTTTTTGCTGGACCTACTCACAGGTCAATTCCTGGTGCACCGTCTGTGACTTGCCCTTGTGTTTTATTATGGTATGTTTCCAATTTTTTAAATATAATTGCCATTCTTGGTGTTACAGCAGGTTTAAATGGTTGTGCTACCAAGTTTATCATCATTTTGTTTTACCTGTATTGTTCAGTTGCTGTCCTTTCAAATTAACCTTTGCTATTGCATTGCTATTTTACAGCATGTTAAATTTTTTTTTTTAATAATTGCCGTTCTTGGCGTTAAAGGCCTTCAGCCGTGGCTGTGGTTACTTGCCATAAAATTCTATTTGGGATCACCTTGGCTTGTTTTTAAAAGATTTGTTGTGTCTGTATTTTATCCTCATTTGGTAAATTGTAACGCACAGAGAGCACTATTAATTACACAGTTGTTTATTCCTTCATTAATAACGTAGGATATCTTTATTTATTACTGAGTCTGGAATTACTGTTTTAAAATAAATGTGTGTAATATATAAAGGGAACCAACAGTAACTGATTACGGCCCCATCCACAATCGTAACCGAATCCTGCCTTCCTTGACTACCAGGGTTTCATATAGCCATATCTCAGTGTCATGATAGACACGTGGTACGCCTCTAACATGTTCGGGTGAAATCTGTATTCAGCATCACTTATAATATTCATAACCCTGACCGCTTTGTCACACACCCTTACTACACGGTGACTGAAGGATAGTCGTTTATCCAAGTAGAAGCCTAAATATCTTGTTAGCGGGTTCTTCTTTACCTGCCTGAAGTGTAGCTTTATTGCCGGATTCCTAGAAGAGGACAGCTAGGTCCCAATTAAAATATAAGTGCCCTTGTTAACAGTTGCTTGCAGAGTGATCACACAATGCGGGCTTTCACAGCCGGCGAATTTTATTATATGGGAAACAGACCGTGTGTTCTCGCTTCCAGCGCCCGGGTTCCCGGGTTCGATTCCCGGCGGGGTCAGGGATTTTCTCTGCCTCGTGATGACTGGGTGTTGTGTGATGTCCTTAGGTTAGTTAGGTTTAAGTAGTTCTAAGTTCTAGGGGACTGATGACCATAGTTGTTAAGTCCCATATTGCTCAGAGCCATTTGAACAATAGGCCGTGATTCAAGGCATGTTTCTGTGAGTAACATTTCCTCTCTTAATTCTGCAGACGCCATCGCTGCCTATAAAGCCTCAGAGAGAAATTTCAAGCTCGGACAAGCTCAGCAAGCCGATCTGTTGATTTCTCGGAATGGTCGTGTAGTGGCGTCATCAGAACGCTTCCTAAGATCGAGGAGCCGCTCCGGCGTGTGTTAAGGAGCTCGTAGCGCGGAAATATGGTTTCCTTTATGAAGCGCTATGGACCATAACTTGTTTATTTAGTATAAATATTTAGGCGTGCTGAGCTTATTTGAGTTCGAAACTACTATCTGAGTCTCTATGGCCAAGGATGACCACCATTAGAAAACGAAACATAACACACAGGAACATGCCTTATACTTCCTCCTAATGCCTGTATAAAAAGTAATCTGCGTTCTTGTTGCTGCTTTCCAACGTAACGTTCACTTGTAAGATTGAGGATGCTAAATTGAGGTGACAAACGTCCCGTAGTAGGGACTTAGATGATTAATGTGAAATGGTTCACTTCGTGATTACGGCCATACGACGGGAATTAACGCGGAATGGTGGTTGGAACTAGACACATGGAACATTCCACTTCGGAAATCGTTGGAAAATTCAATACTCTGAGATCCACAGTGTGAAGAGTGTGTTGAGAATACCACATTTTTGGCGTAACCTCTCACCACGGACGATGCAGCCTTCACTTAACGACCGAGAGCAGCGGCGTTTGCGTAGAATTTTCAGTGCTAACACACGAGCAACACTGCGTGAAATAACCACAGAAATCAATGGGAGACGAACGACGTGCGTGTTAGGACAGTGCTGTGGAATGTGGTCTTAATGGGCTGTGGCAGCTGACGACCGACGCGAGTGCCTTTGCTAACAGCACCACCACCCCTGCAGCCCCTCTCCTGGGCTCGTGACGATATCTGTTGTGCACTAGACGACTAGGAAACCATGGTCTGGTCATATGAACCCCTTTTTCAGTTGATAGCTGATGGTAGAGTTCGAGTGCGGCACAGACACCAAGAAACTGTGGACCCAGGTTTAAACAAGACACTATGCAAAGCTGGTGGTGGTTCCATAATGGTGTGGGTTGAGTTTAAATGACATGTACTGGGTCCTCTGGTCCAACTGAACCGATCTTTGACAGAAATCTTAATATCTGGCTACTTGGAGACCATTTTCAACCATTCATGTACTGCATGTTCACAAACAACGACGGTATTTTTATGGATGACAATGCGCCATGTCACAGAGCCACAGGGGCCACAGTTGTTTGTGATTGGTTTGAAGAATATTCTGGACAATCCCAGTGAATTATATGGTCTTAAAGATCGCCCGACGTGAATTACATCGAATATTTATGGGCCATAGTCGAGAGGTCACTATGCACAAAATTAAGTATCGGCAGCACTTTCGCAATTATGGACTTCTATAGAGACGGGATGGTTCAATATTTTTCCAGGGAACTTCCAACGACTTGTTGAGTCCATTCCACGTCGAGTTGCTCCACTACGCCGTGCAAAAGAGGTCCGACACGGTATTATGAGGTATCCCGTGATTTTTTGTCACCTACGTATATTGTACTCTGTACTGGCTCTAGATGTGCCAGAATTAAGAGTCAAAATCAGCTCCGTCAGCTCACTGGTCACTTCCTTACATTCACTTAATTTATAATAACGGATTAGTCACCTTGTTCTAGAAAAATAGTAATGCAATCCACGCCTCTGGACACCCTTTAGTTGTATTATTACGGATATGGTAGCAAACGGAGTCAACCGTAGAAGTGCACGGTGTTTACAATATCAAACAAACATGAAGTGGCATGGAACGTTCATTGCCCGCTGTCTGCCAAATTAGACTAGCCACCACAAATTCTTGAGAGGTCTCTGTAAGACAATAAGGATACCTGCATCGTACTGATATCAGCAATTACGTGTAGTTACTACTGCCCGGCTCATTGCACCATAAGGGACCTGTTCTTAGCTGCCCACAAAAAAGCCGCTCTTGAACTGTACCCAGACAGCTCAGCAAGCATTTGCAGCAATAGCATACGACTGCTGCGGGATCTGTAGCTTCCCCTTTCCTAGGTGATCTTCACTTGCTTCCCTGTATGCGGAACTGTACTTTACAGCGTACTTTTTCCAACAGGTCGTTATGGTAGATCGTTATTGCTATAGGATCGATACTATAGGAAATAATTCGTGCACGTGATGGGAGATCGTCTTGTTTTATTTTCCTTGTATATGACTCCTACAGACGTAAAAGTGTCAGGGACTACTCTTCTATCTTTCAGATTTCTGATACAACAATAACGCTGTGTAATAAGTTTATTTGTCCTATCCGAATGTTTTTACTAACCATTACGGATAACTAGTATGTACGTAGCTACATGATGACGGGTGTGTAAAACCGAAGGAAACCCTACAATGCGGTCGGACCACGTTCTGATACACCTCCCAAATATCAAGTGCCTCCACGTTTTGTTTATAGACTCCTGTCAAATTTTCAGGAGATCAACATAGTCAGTATGTTATTTGCATGTAGTGGCGTATTGTCCACAGCTGCGGGCACTGGCTGAGTTGTACACTCCTGGAAATGGAAAAAAGAACACATTGACACCGGTGTGTCAGACCCACCATACTTGCTCCGGACACTGCGAGAGGGCTGTACAAGCAATGATCACACGCACGGCACAGCGGACACACCAGGAACCGCGGTGTTGGCCGTCGAATGGCGCTAGCTGCGCAGCATTTGTGCACCGCCGCCGTCAGTGTCAGCCAGTTTGCCGTGGCATACGGAGCTCCATCGCAGTCTTTAACACTGGTAGCATGCCGCGACAGCGTGGACATGAACCGTATGTGCAGTTGACGGACTTTGAGCGAGGGCGTATAGTGGGCATGCGGGAGGCCGGGTGGACGTACCGCCGAATTGCTCAACACGTGGGGCGTGAGGTCTCCGCAGTACATCGATGTTGTCGCCAGTGGTCGGCGGAAGGTGCAAGTGCCCGTCGACCTGGGAGCGGACCGCAGCGACGCACGGATGCACGCCAAGACCGTAGGATCCTACGTAGTGCCGTAGGGGACCGCACCGCCACTTCCCAGCAAATTAGGGACACTGTTGCTCCTGGGGTATCGGCGAGGACCATTCGCAACCGTCTCCATGAAGCTGGGCTACGGTCCCGCAAACCGTTAGGCCGTCTTCCGCTCACGCCCCAACATCGTGCAGCCCGCCTCCAGTGGTGTCGCGACAGGCGTGAATGGAGGAACGAATGGAGACGTGTCGTCTTCAGCGATGAGAGTCGCTTCTGCCTTGGTGCCAATGATGGTCGTATGCGTGTTTGGCGCCGTGCAGGTGAGCCCCACAATCAGGACTGCATACGACCGAGGCACACAGGGCCAACACCCGGCATCATGGTGTGGGGAGCGATCTCCTACACTGGCCGTACACCTCTGGTGATCGTCGAGGGGACACTGAATAGTGCACGGTACATCCAAACCGTCATTGAACCCATCGTTCTACCATTCCTAGACCGGCAAGGGAACTTGCTGTTCCAACAGGACAATGCACGTCCGCATGTTTCCCGTGCCACCCAACGTGCTCTAGAAGGTGTAAGTCAACTACCCTGGCCAGCAAGATCTCCGGATCTGTCCCCCATTGAGCATGTTTGGGACTGGATGAAGCGTCGTCTCACGCGGTCTGCACGTCCAGCACGAACGCTGGTCCAACTGAGGCGCCAGGTGGAAATGGCATGGCAAACCGTTCCACAGGACTACATCCAGCATCTCTACGATCGTCTCCATGGGAGAATAGCAGCATGCATTGCTGCGAAAGGTGGATATACACTGTACTAGTGCCGACATTGTGCATGCTCTGTTGCCTGTGTCTATGTGCCTGTGGTTCTGTCAGTGTGATGTATCTGACCCCAGGAATGTGTCAATAAAGTTTTCGCTTCCTGGGACAATGAATTCACGGTGTTCTTATTTCAATTTCCAGGAGTGTATCTTACCCATTTGGATGTAACTGTCGTACAAGATGCCTGAGAGCAACGACTTTGAGATTACTGTAAGCTGGACGTTGGCTTCTAGGTCGTTAAATTAGCTAGACCAGTTTTATTACCGTTATCTACCCTCGCAGGAGCCTCGTTACATGCAACTTTATCGTATTGCAATCACGACATGAATGAGAGACATTTTAGACACTCCTGGACTACAGTCCTCACGAAGACGCTATAGACTATATACAATGCATGCGTGGCGACTGTGTACTAAATGCTGAGGACGACACTCTCGCCAAGACACACAGATACAACACCGTTTATTCTACTGACAAGCTTCACGGAGAGCAATTGCTGTAGAGACAATGAAGGCAGCGTCAATAAGTATTCCAGTGTTTACTTGCGCGGTTGTCATAGTTTGGTGTAACGAGTTTTTGAATCCGATGCCTGTTAAATGTTTTGCCATTGAGACTCATTCATCGCCACCTTCATTTGCACTGCGGATGTGGAAGGTCACACTGGACTGAACTCAAGATGTTTTTAAAGATTTGTCTAGGTTCTGTATGGACACTGAGGATTGCCTTATGTGGATTCAGAAGCCTTAGAGTCTACAGTACTGTGTTGCTGGCCGTCCGAAATACATTGACTTAGCTGTAGACTCTATTGAAGGCCGTGTTGTGTGTCTTTGTTCGTCATTTATAGTCTCATCGTTTCATTCATTTTTTAGTTTACAGCTGAACAGGCAAAGGCGAAAGTTTCAGTAAAAAATGAATGAAGACCTCACATCGACACCAGGTTCTTAAGACACTAGCGGTCTGGTGTCGCGACGTGGCCGTGCGCCTGACCCGCGTTCTAACACGCACTTCCCATAACGCCTCGCACGGTTGCGACTTGACCGCCGATCCCCGCGGCGATTCAGCTGCATTGGGCCCTTTCATGTTAGGCAATCTAGCAGCGCGGTTGCAGAGAGAGAGGGGTAAACTGATGCCGCCTCGCCATATTCTGCTGCATTTGTCGTTTGTTGCGCTTTGTAACTGTCGAATCATGTGTATTTCCCTTTTCGCTGTAAAGAATTTCGTGCACTTTCCTCCTGCAAAATTGACTTTCTACGTGGGACTTTTCATGACTGAAGTAGAACATCGTCCTGTAATCTGGGATTCAGGAAATAAGGATTCTAGCAATAAGATTTGAAACGTAATGTTTGGAAAAAGCTCAAAAATTTGTTCTGCACTTCGAAAATACAATACTTTAATTGACGCCGGTATTTTGTTTTCAGTGAAAGCAACGAAAAGCAACCCTTTACGTCAGAGCATATTTCGCAACTGGCTCGCATGAGCAGACAGACAGCTCTCGCCACAGAGCTTCAACTCTGTCACGTGCGTCGCGGTTCACCAGCGTGACTCGACCGCGCGACTGCAGCGATCGAACTGCGCAGTCGAATCGCCGAGGCGACGTCGTCAGTGTGAAAGCAGCCTAAGAGCAAAAAATGGACGAGAAAAATGCCAACGTTGATGTTTTAACTGAATAAAACTAAAACGAGAATTATAACTAAAAAACACATTTCACTAGTTGCGTACATAGTACCAGTATTAATAAACTGTTCATACAGAAGTTACCGGTATCATGTAGAGAAATTGATAATTTGACCAAAATTATTTCGGAAGTATCAGTGCCCTAAAGACGTGAGAAGATCTACTTATTTAAATCGCTCAAACCTCTTCAAGTCAGTCACAGGTACAATTGTCACGTGGTTACATTAATGAAAATGTGTTTTGAACAGTGCATACTAACCTTTCTGCTACAACATCACCCCACTAACAGCCACATTGTTGACGTGAACATTCTTCTCAGCCGCCGACAGCAAGATGGTACGTGTAACGGTGAGAGCACACCTCAGAATGCCCCTCGCACACGGAAGCTACCTCTCCTATCTGAGATTCTCTTGCCGCCACGGTAACTCAGCGTGTTCGGTCAGGGGGTTCGCTGCCCGAGCAGATACAACGAACAAAAACGAAAAGCCAGCACGGTAGGTCAGCATGTTCGGTCAGACAGCCGGTTGGCCTCTGTAATAAAAAACGGAGTGGAAAGATCAACCACCGAACATGAACAGGATGTCTCGCGACGTCCGAAAAAAAAAAGTCCTGCCAGACTACCACTTGCGATCAGTGCATCGAGTGAACAACCGGCAGGAACGACAACCGCACATGCCTCGTGCCGCCCGGCATCAAGGAGGCAATTGGAGCAGCTACGGACGTTCCTGCTGCAAGCTTCTTCCAGAAGCCGTGTGGACCCTGTATGTACGAATGCAGAGGCCAATGTTATGTAGGGATCTCATTCTGAATCCTGAAACTGTTACCCGTAAGCATCCAAGCATCTACGACCACATTTTGTAGATATATCGTTATTGTGTGGTAATGAATGACTGTGGGCTATATACGGGCTGGTCAGAAACAGACTGGAAAGCTTGTAAGGGTGTTACAGCGTAGGTTGTGCTGAGAAATAATTGATAAGAAAAAAATCGATACCTTGAGCCATTTCCGGGTTAAACAGGACTGAATATAGCTAATCAGGCCGTTGTGTGCGCAAATTCAAGCGGCCTGCCGGATACAATTAGTGTCAGTTGGTCTCAGCACGTTGATGATAGCGTACCAGACAGCTCAGCCTTTGGCTCGGGTTCGGCCTTTGCTACCGTCCCATGTCCAGTTTTTGTATCACTCTCTCGTTCTGTTTTAAGACACCAAACGAAGCACACGTTCGGCGAAACCGTTCTGAAGGGCAGCCTGACTGCTCTGCCAGGTCGCTTGAATTTGCACACGTAATGGCCTGATTTTCTAACTTCACTACTTCTCCTCTGTCGCAACAGTAGAACAGTGTAACACATTGTACACTATCAGGGGCGACAGTCCATCACCGTTTATTACAGCATGGATTACGTACACGTCGCCCACTTCTCCGCTGCCTTTGACGAATGTGCAGAAACTTGGCAGACGGCAATGGTGTATGGAACGACGTCACTGAACAGAAATGGCATCAGGTAGTGTTTTCGGACGAATGTAGATTCTGTTTGGTTGGAAATGATGGACGCATTTTGGATCGCCGTAGACAGGGGGAGCGGAATCATAACACAATGGCACAAGACATACAGCGCCAACTCAAGGCCTGTGTGGTGTGGGGTGCTATTGGGTAAAGCCAAAAATCACAGCTAGTGCGTGTCCAGGGCACTGTGTCCAGTGTGACCTACGTGGATGACATCCTGCGACCCGTAGCCATACCCATCCTGAACAACACCCCAGACGCCATTTTTCAGCAAGACAATGCACGGTCACATGTTGCTGCACGAACACATGGCTTCGTAGTGTCACATAATGTCAGCATTTTGCCTTGGTCCGCCAGATCACCCGTCTTGTCGCTAGTTGTAAATGTGTGGTATAAGGTGAAACGATGGGTGCAGTGCTGTGACCCAATACCAACCACCACAGGTGGACTTTGTACGCAGATGAATGCAGCATGGATGAGTATACCACAGGACGCCATTTGCGCCTTATCCGCATCGACGCCATCACGCATGGAACACGTTACCAGGTGTCATGTTCTGACGTAGGTGGGAGAGGGAGAAAAGGGGTCACTGGTCAGTCTGGGCTCCCGAGCGGTATGGCGCAGAAGGCAGAAAGACATTCACAGTGAAGGTATTTGATTGTTTTCTTATATCTGAGCCAACACTGGTACTGGCATTTACTAGAAATGCAGGTCGTGAGAGTTGGTAGCGAACTCTTTGTGGAGACTCTTGGACAAACAGCGTTTTGAAATAGTTGTTTGTTCCAGACAGGACTAACTAATACACTGTAGACTAGTTCTAGGGTTAGAAAAAGCATGAATAACACTGTTACAATAGAAGCCAGTGCAGAAGTCCCAGAAGTGGATGCTAACCACAGTAGCAAACACTAGCATCATCTTAAGGCAACAACTTAGTTTCTAAACAAAACATACTGAATGTGACGCTGTTCGCTGAGGCACTCCAAGTGAGAGAGCAGACTTACGTGGAGCTGGACCGTGGCTGGAGTCGAGGGACGCGTATTCGACACCCAGGTCGTCGACTGAGAACTCCGCCAAAATGCGGAATCTAGGGGCTTTAAAGAGTCGCGTGGGGGCACTGTTGTTCCCACTTAAAGCCACCCAGCCAATCCCGCGGGTCTCATGCAGGCGTCTGCCAATCACGGTTTAGTTAGGCCCCCTCTACTGCTCCTAAGGCGGGGATGGTAATGCAGTTGCACTAAGTAAGTCCGTATTTGGTATCAACATTGTTCAGCTGAAAGCTAAACGTAACTGCTCTGCCAAATAAGGCTAGCAATATTATTGTTACACGTCATTTAGCCGGCCGCGGTGGTCTCGCGGTTCTAGGCGCGCAGTCCGGAGCCGTGCGACTGCTACGGTCGCAGGTTCGAATCCTGCCTCGGGCATGGATGTGTGTGATGTCCTTAGGTTAGTTAGGTTTAAGTAGTTCTATGTTCTAGGGGACTAATGACCACAGCAGTTGAGTCCCATAGTGCTCAGAGCCATTTGAACCTTTTCTGTCGTGCTGTTGCTGAGTGAAGCAACACCGCCATAGATTTCCCATTTGTATTCGGGAAGTAGTTGGCTAGAATTCCGGTTCACCGTAACAGATGATGCTAAAAATTGGAAAGATTCTTTGTGATAGACCACAGACTAAGATAGAGAATTTTATTAGACTCGCAAATTTATTACCTTGGGCCTCAAAATTGGTTCAGAAGTTAAAATGTGACTATACAATTCGCTCTTTGAACCAGTAACAAGTTATGAGAGAGTGAGAGTTATAAACTCCCAGAAAGAAATAGAAAGAGACTTAGGGTTATTGAAAATGACCACTCTAACATGTGGAATTTCCCGACCTGACCCTCTAGGAAATGAGGAAAGAGAGGAAATAAGAGGACGGACGCAGACGCTAGTTTTACAAGTAGAATAAAAGGAAGACAGATAGGACGATTAGGGAATGACAAAAGAATGGAAGAAGACAGATGGCCAAACAAAGCAGTTTCATACAAATCTCCTGGAAGGAAAAGGAGTGGTATCCATGAAGCAATTGAGAGAAAAGAAGTAGAACAGGATGAGGAGGAATGGCGAGGTCGAGGCGTTTGGCGACAGCGGTTTTGGACGTGGCACAATTGCGGGACTCCCGCAACAAGACGAATTTGTTCAAAGTTCAAATCCCTCTTCCCTCCCTACGACCTACCTGTAAGTTTGACAAGGAGAAGAAAATACTCTTACTACAGAATGTTTAATGTTATGAATGATGGTACAATGATACAACAGATACGTGTGACATTTTCTCGAGGACTAAAGACAGCGATAGGTCAAGCGTTCACCGAATTCGAAATGGAAATTCTATAGACCGATCTGACAGAGAACCCTAAGAAGATTTATGTTAAAACTGCAAGCGGACCAAACCTATCTGTCCAGACACTCTGCGCCCATAACGCCATCGAAATGGAGGATGACAGAGTGGTGGCGGAAATACTAAATTCTTTTTTCTGGAAATTTTTTACTGAACAATAGCGTATTGCGATTCTTCCTTTAAACCGTCACTCGAAAGTCAAAATGACAGATATCGAAATAACTACGGGAGAGAACAGAGGAAAGGCGGCTGCGCTTGATGGGAGAGTAGTACGATTCTGCACAGTGTGCTAGAAACCTTGCCCCTCTTCGTGCAGCAGAGTACCGCAGGTAGCCAAAGGGGCGAACCGTTCTTGGTGATGGAAAAAAATCACAGGCCACTCCGGTTGTCAAGAAGTATTATCTAACAGGCGCATAAAACTATAGGACTCTATCATTGACGTAAGTCTGGTGTAGAATCTTGAAACACATTATGCGCTCGCATATTGTGACCTAAAATCTCTTCACTAGGAATCAACGAGGACTCCATAAACTTAACACAGCACGTCATTGTTAACGGAGAGAAATATTCAGACGTAGAAGTAAGTTCTAGCGTACCGCAAGGGACTGAGAAAAGATCATTACTTTTTGCAATACACACACACACACACACACACACACACACACACTTTCTAGTGCGTATCGTCTAAAGCTCCATAAGGTTATTCGCAGATGATGCCAATACAAAGACAAGTGGCAACGCTAGAAAACTGTAGTGAAATGCATGAAGATGTCCAGAGCATTGACGCTTGGTGCAGGGATTGACTATTTACTCTTAACGTAACTCAAATTTAAAGTATTTCCCGTAACTAGGCACAAAGACCTGCTACTGTATTATTACACGATTGGAAAACAAGCACTGGAAGCAGCCATATCTAATAAATATCTGCCATTAATGGTACATAGCGATTTAAAGTGGAACGACGACAGAAAATCAGTCGCAGGCGAAGCATAGGCTCTACAGATTCATTGGAAGAATCCTCAGAAAATATAGCCCTCTCGCGAAGAAAGAAGGTTACAGAATCCTCGTCCTCTCAATATTTGAATATTACTCGTCGGTCTGAGACCAGTTATCAGATAGAATTGGTAGAGGAAACAGAAAAGATCCAAAGAAGAGCAGTGCATTCCGTCATTGGTTAATTACGTAAGGGCGATAGCGTCACGGAGATGCTCACCCACCTGCAGAGGCAGGCATATTAAGAGGGCGTTATGCATTTGACTGTAGTTTACTGTTAAAATTACGAGTTAGCCAAGAAGATTTATCAAAAATCGTTCTTCCCATGAACTGTTCGCGACTGGGACGGTGAAGGGCACGTGACAGTAGTGTACAAGGTACTCTGCGCCACGCATGTCAGAGGGCCTGCGGGGTATATACGACACGGTATATACGACACCAGCCAACGAAATTACAGAGCGTTGAAGATACTGAGATAAACGCTTGCCTTCCGGCAACCCCTCCTGCAGCAAACGTATGTTGAAAGGCTACGTCCTGAATGACGGTCATCGCGCGATCGGCCAATCGATGATCGTCACTTTGCTGCAAGACGAGAAGGACAAATTAAAGAAGAGGTGGGAAATCTGCTAATCGAAGATTGCGATGTCACATCGCTTGATCAGTAATGTTTGGTTTTCCATCGCGCCATAGCTCTTCCACCAACGATTACAACTCAAACACTTGCTGGCCCGAAAATTGTTGTTTAACTGGGTCGCGCGAGCTTTTCTCGCAACCGACGCAACAGGAAACAAATTGGTTAGTTTTTTCACCACAGGATAGATGGGCACACACACAACGAATAACCAAAATTTCATGAGTTCTAAAGAGCAGCTAATGCTCGAGCTAGGTTACGTAGAGAAATGAAAATTACAAAAATCATTTCAAATTCGACTAGGAGTAGGAGGCAATTGATTGAAACTTGAGGGACTCTTGTAAGTATCCGAATTTAAAGTACTTCTAATATTTATTACGATAATTCTATCCATTTACAGAATCACGTTCACTTTTGATGTACTCAAACAAACATTACTTAAAAATGGCTCTAAGCACTATGGGACTTAACATCTGAGATCATCAGTCACCTAGACTTAGAACTACTTAAACCTAACTAACCCAAGGACATCACACACACATCCATGCCCGAGGCAGGATTCGAACCTGCGGCCGTAGCAGCAGGACTGTTCCGGACGGAAGCGTCTAGAACCGCTCGGTCACAGCGGCCGGCAAACGTTGCTTATATATTAGTCAACAAATAAGTGGAAAATTTCTTTTTTGCAGCTGTAACAGCAGTGGTTGTCCAATTACGTATTTTATTTTCATGGTACAACATTTCTAAATCTCCCAGGCTAGTTTATAGTTTTTGATCCTTCGGTCAGAGAGTCAATTTTCTAATAAAATGTTAAAAGAAAGACAATTTTTATTGCGCTGCCAACGGATGTTTCTGTAGCCTGGAACAGAACTCGAAATTTGGCAACAGTTATTATGAGAGTGTGTTCGACCGTGTCTCTTGGCGCAGATAATTTCTTGTTAAATAACTTTTTGGCTGCGTGACACACCGGGAGGTAGAGAGGGGAAATGCTTCGTAACCAAAACTACGTAAGGTGCAACAATGTAAGAATCTGGTCGCTGTTCTCCCGGTCTTACTGCAGCCTGCGAGCGACGTTTTCTTTGAACAATCTTTCTGGAAGCTCCTAAGTCAATACCCTGGTATTTATAATTTGAACCAGAACTGTTTCTTTATAGTTGTAGTACATAATATTTGATGAAGAAGCTATTTCGAACGAATATGCTTTCCAGTAAGGTTCCGACAACAATGTGAAAATTTCTTATTTGCCAGATATGGCGAAGCAGTATCATTGAAAGCATCTTTGCTTGGAAATCTCAGGCGCTTTTCATCTAACTTCATAAACTTCTATGCCAATGTTTGCTACAGCCGTATTCGAAATCCTGAAAGTGAATGCAAGCAAAGCCAGGATAGTACAGAGCGTGCACCAGGAAGAATTGGCCATATTTAGGCATATGGCAAGAACGATAATTCCAAGCAAAAATGTCTAGCTAACGTGGGATCTAAAATGCATACCTTAAGAGGTTTGAGTCCTTAGTAGAAGAGATTCGTTTCAGTATATCGAAGATAAGTGCCCATGTCTCTTAAGGGATGCATTGTAGAACCCATGTTTACTAGAGCTTTTTTTCCATCGATTGATCGTTCCCGTGTTATCCGTGCATATTGCCCATTCCTCCTGGAAAACTCTGTATAGATACCCGAGGTGAAAGAAAAATTAAGACAGTACAGAACGCTATAATAATTAGAAGTGTAAAAGAAAATTTGACTATGATCTCTTTCATTTAGGATTAAATAATTAAGTGAAAGTGGGAAGAAATATCTTCCAAAACGAATTCAGACTGCCATAAAACCTCGTTATGGAACTGAAGGTACCAGAAATACCTGTAATTATACAGAAAAATTGGAATATTCTAGTGATTTTTTATTTTTGAAAGACGTCTTTAAATCTCCAGTTACAGATCTTTCCTCTGATAGAAGCTGACATGCAATGCACTGAAACTGAAGAAAAACATTTACACTGTGATTGAGAAGGTAGGATTCAAATAGAGGGGTTGGACAGAAATATGGGAATACCGCTAGAAATGGATGCTTGAACACAAATGTAGGTGCTAGCCAAACCTGCAAGTTACGATGTTGTATTGCACATGTGCATTTCCTCAGTCGGCACCTTCTAAAAAAAGCTTGTGCACATAGTGCGTGATGTCACGACAGATTGTCGTACGTAGACAACAGAGGGGGAGTCGCACGCTGTTTATCGTAACTTAGCTAGTTCTTGAGTGTTGTTTCTACGTGACTGTACTTGTATTGCTTTTATTTATTTGTGTGCACTAGACTGGACCATCTGTGACTGTTTGATCAATCTATGATCTTTTTTACTGCCAAAAGGCCGTTTCGTTCTTTTGTGTCGACAAAGTCGCAAAAATTACGGTATTTAAATGTATGGAAGGGGAAACAATTAGGAAGAAATGGGTGGGCTTTGCTCCTTTTTCAAGTCCGAGGGTAAGTTCTCGTTTTACTTTAGTTCTTAAGAGAGGTTAATTTTAATGAGGAAGAGTACAGTTTATCATAACTGAATGCCATGCCGACGCTTTTTCGAGAACTTTAGCTCCCTTACACTAAGCACTCTCTTTAGTATTTGTTGCTAATAAAACAAATCGGCCTGACTGTAGTATTCAGACTGAGGTATGTGGCGCAGTGGCTAGCACACTGGACTCGCATTCAGGAGCACGACGGTTCGAGACTGCGTCCGGCCATCCAGAGTTAAGTTTCTCGTTATTTCCCAAAATCGCTCCAGGCAAATGCAGGGATGGTTTCTTTGAAAGGGCACGGCCGGTTTCCTTCCATATCCTTCACGCTTTCTGAACTTGTGCTTTGTCTCTAATGACCTCGATGTCGACGGCACGTTAAACCCAATCCTCCTTCCTTTCCTGTAGAATTAACTTCTGTTTACTTCTGCAAAAACTTTCAGTAAGCTGCCCGTTGGAAAACAACAAGAAATTTTGTACACGTCTACCCAGTAAACGAAAACTAAATTAAAAGTAGTTACCATATCAGAGTATCTCCCATACATCAGGCTATATATAGCAACCTGATGTTTAAAAGCCACGCTAGTATTTCAGTGCACAAAACACTGAGCGAAAAATGCTTTTCATCTTATAATGCTCGAAAAGGCTAACTATTTTCCTTTAAAATTATCGATGGAGTTTCACAACTTGGAAAAATGCTTGAGTAGGCGAATATACCATACTGAAAGACAGAAACCTTTTTTTTATTTTCAAGGATTTACAGCCTCTGAGACAAAATAATTTCAGATACACGTAAATGCTCTACACTGCCTTCAGAAGTACATAATTACATTGTTTGAAAATAACTGTGTGCACGTGTTTGTGCTAATATCGAGCACACGTAAGTGGCAATGTTTTAGTTTTTTTTAACACTGTCCGTTTTTGAGTATGAATTAAGATACTGACTTTGAAATAATAGTTGAAACACAGATGTACGTAAGCAAAAGGGCCTCATACATTTCCATAAAAACACTAACCACTTCATTGTTAAAGAGGACACACAAATGTATTTGACAACTACATAGCTCCACTACTTTTAGTAATTACATTACTTCCTTTCACAATAGCTTCTGTGGAACATTTCTGTATGTGCCTGTCAAGCTGTGTGTGTGTGTGTGTGTGTGTGTGTGTGTGTGTGTGTGTGTGTGTGTGTGTGTGTGTGAAAGAGAGAGAGAGACTTTCTCCCTCTAGTGAATTTATAATTTTGGATGTTTCTCCCTCTAGATTTGTGAGTTTACTGTTGTTGTGGCCTTCAGTCCAGAGACTGGTTTGATGCAGCTGTCCATGCTAGTCTATCCTATGCGAGCTTCTTCATCTCCCAGTACCTACTGCAACCTACATCCTTCTGAATATGTTTAGTGTATTCATCTCTTGGTCTCCCTCTACGAGTTTTACCCTCCACGCTGCCCTCCGATACTAAATTAGTGATCTCTTGATGCCTCAGAATATATCCTAGCAAGCGATCCCTTCTGTTAGTGTTACAAAACCATAAACAATTGTTTCATCACCATTATTAATTTATAAGATTTGGGCGCTTATCAATGCCTTACTGTGGGACAAGTTACCTTCCTTCCTCTTCTGTTGTCTATATTGACATGATGCACTAATGAATCATAGCAATTTGTAAAGTTCTACTGTTTCACGAAGCAGCTGTTCCTTCCACGTGCGTCACATTTGAGCAGCTTGTCTAAAATAACTGGTTGTGAACATTGTTTGTTTCAAATATTACATGTAAGCAAACTATGTAGCTAAAATTAGGACAATATAAGTAATCACAGAGACGCCCAGCTTAACCTGCAGGAAAAATAGGTAGTTTTAAATTGTGGAGAGAGAGGCCAAAATAAGGGGCTGTCAGTTACACACGAACATACAACTTTATTATTTGATCGAACATCACAAGAGACCAAAATTAAAAAAAAAAACACGCAGCCTTCATCTTTGGGACTTAATCACTTTAATTTAAAAACGGCTGAAGGCCAATAATTTAAAATGAGCGAGGCAGAGAGCATGGCGTTCAAGGATTTGAAGGGATTTATAAAAGGAAGGGGAGGGGGGCGGATATCCAAGCCGGATGGGCGTAGCAGAGGATAGGGCAGATGAGGGATTTATAGGTGTGGAGGAGGGTGGAGGGGTCCAGACCCCACGTACGGCCCGAACGGAGCTTGAGGAGGCGGAGTCGGGATTGTGCCTTGGCTTGGATTGTCCGGAGATGGGGGTCCAGGAGAGGCGACGGTCGAGGGTGACGCCAAGGTACTTGAGGGTGGGAGTGAGGGCGATAGGACGGCCATAGATGGTGAGATAGAAATCAGGGAGGCGGAGGAAGGGGTGGTTTTGCCTACAATGGAGGGATTGACCTTGAGCAACCACTGGTTGCACCAAGCGGTGAACCGGTCAAGATGGGGTTGGAGAAGGTGTTGGGAGCGCTGCAGGGTGGGGGCAAGGGCAAGGAAGGCGGTGTCATCGGCAAACTGGAAGAGGTGGACAGGGGGTGACGGCAGCGGCACGTCCGCCGTATACAAAAGGTATAGAAGGGGGGAGAGGACGGAGCCTTGGGGCACACCGGCGGAGGGAAAAAAGGTGTAGGAATTCGTGTTATGGATGGTGACGTAGGAAGGACGGTGGGAGAGAAAGGAGCCGATCAGATGGACGTAGTTAATGGGAAGGGCGAAGGTTTGGAGCTTGGAGAGGAGACCGGAATGCCATACGCAGTCATAAGCTCGTTCGAGGTCCAGGGAGAGGAAGATAGCGGAGCAACGGGAATTAAGCTGGTCAGAAAGGAGATGAGTGAGGTGAAGGAGAAGGTCGTCGGAAGAGAAGGACGGCCGATAGCCACACTGGGTAACCGGAAGGAGGCGGTGCTGGCGGAGATGCTGGTGGATGCGGCGGGAGAGGATAGATTCCAGGACCTTGCTGAAGACCGAGGTAAGGCTGATGGGACGGTAGGAAGAGACGGCAGACGGCGATTTGCCAGGTTTAAGGAACATCAGGATATGGGAGGTTTTCCACAGGTCGGGGTAGTAACCGGTGGACAGGACTACATTTAGAGCCTGGCTAAGGTGGAGAGGAAAGAGGCAGGAGCTTCGCGAAGGTGACGATAGGTGACACGATCATGACCAGGAGCGGTGTTGCGTTTTGTGTGGAGTGTAGCAATGAGATCCTGTGTAGTGATTGGGGCATTGAGTTCCGTGTGCGTAATGTTGTCCAAGTACTGGAAACCAGGTGCGAGGGGAGGGATAGAGGTGTCAGTTCGATCGCGGACATCTGGAAAGAGGGAGTAATCGAACTGGGGATCATCGGAGATGGAAAAGACATCAGACAGGTAGGAGGCAAAGTGATTGGCCTTACTAAGGGTGTCAGGTAAGGGGTGATCATCATGGAGAAGAGGATAATAGGGGGAGGGTTTAGTTCCGGTAAGGCGACGGAAGGCGGACCAGAACTGGGATGAGTTGATAGGGAGGGTAGCATTTAAACGGGTGCATGTCTGTCGCCAGACCTGGCGTTTCTTGGCCGCGAGCAAATTACGAATGTGTCGTTGGAGTTGCCGGTGGCGTCATAGTGTGTCCGGTCACGCGTGTGGAGGAAGGCACAGTAGAGATGGCGGGATTCATGGAGGAGGAGGAAGGCCTGTGGGGGTAAGGTAGGACGGTGGGGGTGGATAGCGACAGTAGGAATGTGGGCCTCCACGGCCTTAGACAAGGTCTGCTGGAGAAAGGTGGCGGCTTGGGTTACATCGTCAGGGTGACGGTAGGTAAAGGGGTGGCTATCGACCAGAGTGGAGAGGGTATCCCGGTTGGCATTCCAGTTGGCACAGGAATAGTCATGGACATACTTAGGGGGAGGGACATGACGAGGGTCGGGGCAGGGGCGACGACCGTCTGAAACGGTGAGGAGGACAGGGAGATGGTCGCTACCAATAGGTTCCAGGACATCCACCGTTATGCAGCCAAGGAGGTTGGCAGAGGAAAGGACAACATCAGGAGTGGAGTTGGATTCGGGATGGGTGTGGTGGGGGATGGGGATGAGGTCGCCTTAAAGGGAGGAGAGGAACCGATGCCACCGCCGTAGCTAGGCGGCGGAACGACTGTGGATGTTGAGGTCGGCGGCGATCATGTAGGAGGAGAAGGTACGGTCAACGTGGGCGAGGAAGTCGAAGGGAATAGGGACGTTAGGGCGGACATAGATGGTGGCGCATGTAATGGTAAGGCTGGGGAAGAAGAGACTAAGGATCAGGTGTTCGGTGGGGTTGGGAAGGAGAGGTTGGAGCCGAACAGGGATCTGGCGGTGGTGACCAATGGCAATCGGGAGGGGATTATCAGAATGGTGAAGGAGGTATGGCGAAGTGTGAACGGTGTGGTGGGGTTGGAGGAAGGTTTCATTGAGGAGGAAGGCATCCACGTGGTGGGTGGCAAGGGTGTACAGGAAGAGGTTCTTGTTGGCGGGAAGGGAGCAGATGTTGTTGAAAAGAATACGGTGCTGTCGCACCATGATAGGGATTTAGACAAGGGTGTCAAGGCGGGAGAAGGTGAAATGGGCCTGGTTGTAGGAATAGCTGGTGTACATTTTCAGGTGGAAACGGAATGGGCGGCGAGGGATACCTGTTGCAGGGTGTGGGGGCGCTAAAAAGGATGAACATTCTGAAGGACCATGGTGAGGAATCTGATGATGTCCTCAGCGGTAGGGGATGGACGCAGGGTATTGTCGGGAGGGGAGGGGGCGTCCAGATGGCGGACAGGAACGGTGAGCTCAGGAGTGGTAGGAGGGGGTCGGGCTTTACATTTCTGGGAGTAAGTGGGGTGAGGGAGGTTACAGGTATTACAGGAGGGGGGGGGACTGGAGATTGGGGCACTGCCTGAGAAAGTGTGCTTGCTTACAGTGCGGGCAGGTGGGAGCCTCGCGGCACTCAGATGTAGGGTGCGCATTATACCGCAAGCACCTCTGGCAGCGGAGGGATTGAGGAGGGGAACGGAGGGGTCAACTGGGTAGCAGCAGTGAAAGAGAAGGGCACCCTCCTTCAGGAGACAGTCGATGGAGGGGGCGTGCTCGAAAAAGACCCGCATAAGGCGGGTGGGGCCAGCAGAGTTAAGAATGCAGCGAACCGCACGCACCTCCAGATGGGGATGCGCCTTGAGCTATGCCAACAGCTCCTCCATGATCGCCGGACTAAGCCGAGTGATCACGGCGATGAGGGTCGGCGGGCGACGAGGGGGGTTGGGGTTGGTGGGAGGGAGACAGGGAAGGAGCAGGGGTGAGGGAGGCATTAGGCCCAAAGCGGGTGACAGGGATGCGGGAAAGGAGGTCCATGTGGAGGGTAGGGCTGGGGGAGTAGTTGAACACCGAATCATGGCGAGGAGTAAGGAGGGAGTGGGGGCACCGGGAAAATTCTGGCGAAGGAAGAGGGTGAGGTTCCGGGCTTCAAGAAAGGAGGGATCAGGATGGGAGAGGAGGTAGCGGTAGGAGGGGTGGAGGAGGATGAGGAGGGGGGCAGGCGGGAAGACATCCATAGCATCATGAGTTGGGGAAGGGGGGCGAGGCGGAGCCTTTTTGGGAGTAGAGAAGGCAGGGGTGCCACTGGGGCGCTTGACAGCGGCGGAGGAGGTGTGTGGGATGGGAGCGACTGGAATGTGGCCGGGAGTCGTAGGTCCCGGTGCTGGAGTCAGCGCCGGAGACGGTGAGGGTGGCGGCGAAGGCGACGGTGAAGATGATGACGACGAGGACGAAGGGGAGAGTTGAGCATGAGCTGTAGCTCTTCGGGCAACCACCCTAGCGGGGGCCGCATAAACGAAAGGAGCACGGGGAGGGAGTGGAGGGAAGGGATCGGAGGAGGCATGGGAGGGAGGAGCTTGGGATGGGGCGACAAATAGGGAGGGAGATGGGAGAGTGAGGAGTGGGGGGGCAGACTGAGGGGGGAGGGATGCGGCACACCATGTGATAGTGGTGGCAGCGGCTGAGGTGGAGGTGTAGACGATGGCAGTGGTGGTGGCTGTAGAGGAGCTGGTGGGGTTTGACACTATGATGAGAGGAGAAACACAGAACAAGACAAGGAAACAAACGAGAGACGGGCAGGGCGACCTGAGACACAGAGTAGAAGGTGACGGAGAAGGACGAAGAACGAAGGAGGTGGGGGCGACCCGGTTGGCTGGCCGATGGTGACGCCTCCGCTGCTGCTGGATGCGGGTAGGACCACCGCTGGCTGCTGGCGGCGACTAGGGCTGGCGGGGACCGGCCCTGGCGGGGACCGGCGCTGGCGGGCTGCTGACGAGACCGCTACTGGCGGGAACCGGCGCTGACGGGGACCGCTGCTACCGGGAACCGCTCCTGGCTGCTGGCTGCTCGCTGCTGCTGGTAACCGTTGCACGTCGACGGACGGGCTGTCTGGCTGTCTGGCTGGCTGGCTGGCACCTGCAACACCTATCACTTCGATTGGTACCGCAACAGCACAATCGAAGGGCGGTATTCAAGCGAATTACCGCCGGAGAATGCATACCCGGAAACGGTGAAAGGACCAAATATACGTCGGCCGATGATACGACCAACCGAACGACCAACCAACGGTTGTCTCTCTCCAATCTCCCTCCGTGTGTGTCGCCAGCGATCGGCGAGCACTGGCTGTCGGCGCCTCACCGGCGCTCCGTCTCCGACTTCACTGTTGCTGCGTCCCGACTGCACTGCTGGTTCGTCTCCAACTGACTGCCAGACACACGACGACTCGGAAATACTATCGGTCGCTCCATAGGTGGTACGACAGTGCACTTATCGATACGCGCTGCTGCTGCCCCTTACGGGTAAGTAAGGCAGGAAGTTTGTGACGCCAGTAAATGGAACAAGGAAACGTGGCCGCAGTACAGTAGTAGAAGATGACAAACAATAAATAGGATAAACGCGAGCCTTGCACGGCTCAATCACGTTTCTCTCACTTTTGACAAGGTGAGCATGAAGAAACAGGAAACGTTCTCTCTTCATAACTTGTCGACCAAGAGCAGTGAAGCTCTTATTGAGGTACCGTAATTTGCTTGCATGATAACATTTGAAGATATTGACTGAAATACAGTTGGCTTAAAGACAAAAGCGAATTGCACGAAATTTATAAAATAGGCCTACCATGACTGTATGGTGGTCTTTAACAGGTGAGATATCTGAATGGAGACGTTATACGATCTGTAAAGAACAACCACTTCATCATTTGGCAATTATTGTTTTCCCGTTTTATGCTTATTGCAACTTAAAAGAAATTTTTCGCTAAAAATATTTCGCTCGTATTTACAAAACGTTTTCTGTGTTCACTGGTGTTTCGTTCCTCTTGTTTACACGTTTTAAATTCCACTATTTTTTCCTTCGTTTGTAGCGCAGTTTGGAGTCGAAAAAAGCATCGTTACACATTTACCTTTGGCACTTTCTCGACTGTTACACACTCTCCTTCTTTCCTGGCATTTACGATGTTTTGCACTTTAATTCATTTTTGTAAGCTTCATACAAGTTGTTTTCACAGAAATCGAACTGTAGTTTCACCTGTTCCAAACTTAGCACCAATGCAAACACGTTTCTTTTTACTGCATCTTCTGTTAACAACAAAAGAAAAACAGTGGTCTACAAAACAAGCAACCAAGTGGAAAAGACACCAATGACCATAGAAGATGTTTTATAGATATATGCAAAACGCTTCTAGTGAAAAGTTTAAAATAAACTGCAGTAAACCAATGACAGGAAAAAACAAATGTAAATTTCTACATAAAAGCAAAACGAGTCTGGTGAAAACTTCTTAAATGCAGTAATCTTAAGACGGAAAAGACAAATAATTTATTCGTGACCCACTGCGAAAGATTGCCATACAAATGAACAAATTACATATTTTGTTTCGAAACCATTCAAATATCCTGATCAATAATTACGAATATTACAATTATGTAATTTCAAAAAGGAAATGTTGCCTTTCCATAAATCATCAGGCTTTCGAACCGATTTGTTCACGAATTTTTGACTTCTGGATCCCTTTACGGAAAGGACGGTGCTGAGGCTGGCTAACCAGGCTCGGCCTACGCGCGTGACGTCACAGATCGGTAGACAGGAGGTGCTGCAACGTCAATCTCGGCCACAGTGTTCCGTGCAGTTGTGAGTGCATTATGTCAGAACTAAGTGAATCTGAACGGGTCAAATCGTTGCTGCTCGTATAGTGGGTTCTTCCGTGACCGAATTAGCCGCTAAATCACAACACAGACGAAAGTGTGTGACGAGTCATCGTGACAGAGGGTCATTGAAGAGGATTGTGACGAAAATGTGAGGACGATAGCTGCAAAAATAACAGCAGAACTAAAAGTCGCATTCGCGAACCCTATCAGCACCAAAACAACTCTAAGGGAACCACGTAAGCAGGGAATCCCAGAGTAAGCTAGAATGCCAAAGCCCCTCACCAGTGACGCAAATGTGTGTAAGAGGAAAAAGAGGTGCCGAAGCCACAAAACTGACTATGGAACAATGGAAGACTAATTTGGTCGGATACGTCTTTTTTCACACTACTTCCAACTTCTGGCCGAGGTTACGTCGAAAGAGTGAGACACGGCGGGGATACGGTGATGTTTTGGGCAGCGATACCTTGGTATTCCATTATCGGTTGGATACTCTGCAAGGTCGAATTACTGCAAAGGAGTATGTGACTATTCTGGCCGACCAGGGCCCTCCCATTGATACAGTGTTTATTCCCAATGGTGTTGCTGTGTTTCAAGACGACAGGGCTCCTGTTCACGCAGCTCGTATCACCCGGTTTTGTGACTACGAGGATGAATTGTCGCATCACCCTGGCCACCACAGACGCAAGATTTAATTTTTTATGGGTCTGTGGTCTAATTTGAAGATATAGGCCCGTGATCGCTATCCACCTCCATCGTTACCTGAACCTTCCACACTGATAAAAGGTTCTGTTGAAAATCATAAAGCCCCTGTAATCCGAGACCACGGGTAGGTGGTTTGAACGCCAACGGTTTTCCAACACAGTTTATACGCCTGCTAAGCCCGCTGGGCAGAACAGGTAATTAGGATTGCGGAAAGGGCCAAATAAGGTTGGGGTCAGTTTCAACTTCTAATTGTAATTTATTGTAATTTATTGTAATTTACTAATACATTTACAACCAAAACGACACATAGCCGAACCTTTACCAAATGCAAGTTTTTCACGGCTGAAGGCCTCCAAACAAGAAATCTTAAAACAAAAACAACACGATAAAATCCAATTAAAATAGCAATAAAATAATTGAAAAATTTATCACAGCTAGATGGAAAGTAGATAGAACAAACATATGTAAGGTGCAACACCAATGGCTGAAGACCACAATTACGTTTCAAAATTTTAAAATATATTACCATAATCCTTTAGAGGCAGAAGGCCGCAATGTTTAGGCTTGAAGGATAATTTTAAGATTAAGGTTGCGAGACTGAAAGCCCACAATTAACTGTGCAGAATTTTTAAGAAAAAAAAAGAATAACCATAAGCCTTAAATTTTAAGCAGCCGAAAACATAATTAAAAACCGGTTGGAAAGACAATAAAAACAACGGCACTCAGAAGCCTCCAGGTAGGTCAGTCTGCCCACGTTCTCTTAGGTGAGACAGGTGGTGAGCCCAACTACACTTGATCCGTTGGAACCCAACAAGGGGACAGCCACGGACCGACCGACACAACGACTTGTTTCCCCATCAATCAATACATGAGAACTCAAACAGAAAGGGTTTCAAACGTTATAATCCACAATGGAGTATGAATTAACTGTCAAAATTTCACACCTTATTAGACAGCGACGACAGGTGAAGAAAGGACGCTGCGTGAAATTACATTAGTGGCCAGGGCACGTAACCGGAACACTAATGGCCACTAGGCAGAAAATTCCGCTGGTGCACTCAAATTGTAGTCAAACAATATAGTTAACTGCACGGCATGGCGGCTAAATTTCATTAATAGAAACACTCGATGTTGCTCACAGGAAAACTTCCCCAACAGCGAACCACCGAAACGAACCACCACAACATGAATGGACGTGGCTTGGGTAGTTCCAACCACTACTCAATTTTGACGTCCTAGGTCGGTGAACCACGAAGCTCGTAGCGATCGGACAGCTCCATGCTCCGACACTGCGGACGAACTGCCAGCGGACCCAGCCGACTGCACCTCGCGGAGATAATTTCCATCGTGCGCAACAACCGACCGACTGCTGCAGATCCTTCAGCCAGAAACTATGTGCACTAAACCAAAGATGGTACACGGCGCAAATATCGATACACATCACCGCTGCCACATGTAGAAGTAAGAGAACCGCGACGTAACCGCAACAACGGCGGGAAACCAAACACAGATGTGCAGCGAAGTTCACGAAAACGCATAGTTGGGAGAGAGCACGGCTCAGCCGTGTTAGGCGTGATAATGTGTTGTGTTTTTGATGGTTCCATATTTTCGTCAACCACCTATATCCGAGCAGCGATCAGAGTTAGTGGCCATTATTCCCACATAACTGGTCAATATATCAGAAAAGGAAATTCACTCCTTTGATCTATAATCAAAATGGGATCAACTACACCTGACATTTGTGAGAAAATCATCCTTTTACTCAGTGTCTCAATAGGGTGTGAGTGATCCAAATGAAACATTAAACGACTGATGCAGAAAAAATCTGTAGAAAAAAGAAGAGGGCGTCACACACTGCTTCTGATTTTCAGAGAAGCATTCTTGCTACTGAAGAAATGAAAATTAAAGCTTTCGGAAAAGAAAAGAATGAAGTTAAAGACGAAGATCTGTTGCTCATAAAATCCTTGGCTGGTTATTTCAAACACAAACACCCTGTTCAAATATTAAGATTAAGAAGAAAAATCCGAAGTTTGATTGCTTACTATATTAGTTCCGCTGGTAGTGTCAGGGCTGTTTCCGTTTCGCCTTCTCCAGATTACCGGCCAGAGTACGGAATACAAAAACAGGTACCGTGAAAGTTCTAGTGCTAGTAACTGTCGAGAACTGCTGTCGCAGGCATTTAATATTGATCGTGAGAACAGGCTTCTAACACGGGTTATGCTATGTACTTGGGTTCTTTCTTCGTGTTGGTATTATTTTACTGAGAATACTGAAAAAATTAGTTTTTGTTCTTTGACAAAAATATAAAAATCTGTTTGTTATGTTTTATAGTGCTGTTAATTTGAAGTAACACATACTAAATTAATTATTACATTAATTCTTCATATATATGGTGCCTGTTGATAAAATTAGCAATTTGCCCTTATCTAAATATTTGTAATATTACACTTTACCTTCAGATCAAGGGCAGTCATTCCTCAGCACTTGTTGGCTTCTTGAAATGTTTAACGTTGTGGGTACACACATCTGTATATGTAACCAAGGGTTGCTTTCGGCATTCTCGTACATAGGTAGAAAATGTCCACATACCTAGAAAATGTCCGCTTGACTGTAAAGTTCTAAATAATTCGTTCTCTGCAAATTTTATAATAGATTGATGTATTCTGGTAAATCCGCTGCTCGATTATGATACCAGATCAACGTCTTCGTCGAGCAAAAACAACGCTTCTTCTGCGTCAACTGTTCCTCGACTAAATGGATAATTGTACACAACTGGCCATTAAAATTGTTACACCGTGAAGATGACGTGCTATAGACGCGAAATTTAACCGACAGGAAGAAGATGCTGTCATATGCAAATGATTAGCTCTTCAGAGCATTCACACAAGGCTGGCGCCGGTGGCGACAACAACAACGTGCTGACATGAGGAAAGTTTCTAATCGATTTCTCATACACAAACGGCAGTTGACCAGCGTTGCCAGGTGAAACGTTGTTGTGATGCCTCGTGTAAGAATCAGAAATGCGTACCATCACGTTTCCGACTGATAAAGGTGGGATTGTAGCCAATCGCGATAGCGGTTTATCGTATCGCGACATTCCTGCTCGCAGGTTGGAATCCTGCCTCGAGCATGGATGTGTGTGATGTCTTTAGGTTAGTCAGGTTTAAGTAGTTCTAAGTTCTAGGGGACTGATGACCTAAGATGTTAAGTCCCATAGTGCTCAGAGCCATTTGAACCATCTAATCCGCATGGCTGTAACGAATCGTGCAGCGACGTCTCGATCCCGGAGCCAACAGATGGGGACGTTTGCAAGACAACAACCATCTGCACGAACAGTTCGACGATGTTTGCAGCAGCATGGACCATCACCTCAGAGACCATGGCTGCGGTTACCTTTGACGCTGCATCAGACAGGAGCGACTGCGATGGTGTACTCAACGACGAATCTGGATGCACGTATGGCAAAACGTCAGTTTTCGGATGAATCATGATGCTGTTCACAGAATCATGATGGTCGCATCCGTGTTTGGCGACATCGCGGTGAACTCACATTAGAAGCGTGTACACGTCATCGCCATACTGGCTGAGCTTTTTGTTCGCATTGACGGCACTTTGAAAACTGGACGTTACATTTCAGATCTGTTACGACCCGTGGCTCTACCTTTCATTAGATCCCTGCGAAACCCTACATTTCAGCAGGATAATGTACGACCGTATGTTGCAGGTCCTGTACGGGCCTTTCTGGATACAGAAAATGTTCGACTTCTGCCCTGGCCAGCACATGCTCCAGATCTCTCACCAACTGAAAACGTCTGGTCAATGGTGGCCGAGCAACTGGCGAGTCACAATACGCTAGTCACTACTCTTGATGAACTGTGGTATGGTGTTGAAGTACCAGGGCAGCTGTACCTGTACACGCCATCCAAGCTCTGTTTGACTCAATGCCCATGCGTATCAAGGCCGTTATTACGGCCAGAGATGATTGTTCTGGGTACTGGTTTCTCAGGATCTATGCACCCAAACTGCGCGAAAATGTAGTCACATGTCAGTTCTAGTATAATATATTTGCCCAATGAATACCCGTATATCATCTGCATTTCTTCTTGGTGCAGCAATTTTAATGGCCAGTAGTGTATTTCCAGTATCTATGGCGTATAAAGGCTCCAAGCGGGTCAGCAGAGTCAGGTAGGTTGCCTGAGCACCAGGCGTTAAATGGCGAGACATCACCGTAGTAGCGGTTGGGCGTACTATTTTGCTTCGCCTGCATGTGGGCGGAATTAGAGCGTTGCTCAGTGTCCTTCCGGCCGGCCTGTATTGAGACGGTTGCACAACCGCACGAAAGTAGAGCGACGCGAAAAGTCAACTGGAGTTAAACAGATGAGTGGGTCTTCTCCTGGGGCCGATGCTCTGTAATCTTGTACGACGAGCGCTGGTGCACCACCTCTCCTTTCGACAGCCGCCTCTCGCTCAATTCATTGATCCGCTAGTGGATTTACAGCTTCTTGGAAACGTAAACTAACTCGATTAGTTAGATATTGTGGCTAATGTCGCTGCTTCTCAAAGGTTAAGTACTGTTTGTGTTTTATGGAAAAATAAATGTTTTGAATTGTTCCTCTTAATGGTCACTCAGTAGTTAGTCACTTTGGCAGAAATGACATATTTCATTCGTGCTCCGTACAGCAGTATTTGGGCTTTCCATTAGATCTGAGATCTGAGGAATGTCCTTGATTAGGAGACCCTATTTGACGTTGGGCGACTACTTGCAATGCACGTCGATTGTCGACTCGCACGAAGCCGTCAATCAGGACGCGACCAATGCGGTTGGCGGTATCTGCGGTGCGGTGTGACTGTGACGTCATCTAACGCGCTGAGTGCTGTCAGGTCCATTGCGAGGGGCTCGTCCTGCAGCCCGCCAGCGTATAAACTCAAGTTGGCCTCGAAACGGGATCTAACTGGAGGCATTTATCACCTGTAACGTCCAATCTCTTGAGATGCTGTTGGATTACATTTGTGGACAAGTATTCTTACAACAGTGTTTTTCCTCAAGACCCCCTGCATAATCGCCGGCCGCTGTGGACGAGCGGTTCTAGGCGCTTCAGTCCGGAACCGCGCTGCTGCTACGGTCGCAGGTTCGAATCCTGCCTCGGGCATGGACGTGTGTGATCTCCTCAGGTTAGTTAGGTTTAACTAGGTCTAAGTCTAGGGGACTGATGACCTCAGATGTAAAATCCCATAGTGCTTAGAGCCATTTGAATCATTTAAGAGACAAACCAAATTTGTACGAAGACGCGAGCACATTAAGAGTCAATGCACACGTACCAATTTTGCTGATTACCACGCTGTCAAGACAAAATATTGAACAGGAGTTCTTTCAGAATAATGAAACCAGACACAAAGGAAAGTCACCGTTAATAGGTACGGATAAGACAATGTTAACTGAAGAAGAACACGTTATCAGCTCACACGATATCGTAGCTGAGAGTAACATCATTGAAACAGCCAACGACTGGAACATAACGTTGCAAATATTTCAACAGAATAAGAATGCTATGAAATGACATCTGCGAAATAAGAGATTCAGGGATACACGTATGAAAATAATGCAGTCCCAGTATATCTACCAAACATGACTGTTGTTATTGCTGTGGTCTTCAGTCCTGAGACTGGTTTGATGCAGCTCTCCATGCTACTGTATCCTGTGCAAGCTTCTTCATCTCCCAGTACCTACTGCAATCTACATTCTTTCGAATCTGCTTTGTGTATTCATCTCTTGGTCTCCCCCTACGATTTTTACCCTCCACGCTGCCCTCCAATACTAAATTGGTGATCCCATGGTGCCTCAGAACGTGTCCTACCAACCGATCGCTTTTTCTAGTCTGTAGCACCACATTTCGAAAGCTTCTATTCTCTTCTTGTCCAAACTATTTATCGTCCATGTTTCATTTCCATACATGGCTACGCTCCATACAAATACTTTCAGAAACGACTTCCTGACCCTTAAATCTATACTCGATGTTAACAAATTTCTCTTCTTCAGAAACGCTTTCCTAGTCATTGCCAGTCTACATTTCATATCCTCTCTACTTCGACCATCATCAGTTATTTTCCTCCCCAAATAGCAAAACTCCTTTGCTACTTTAAGTGTCTCACTTCCTAATCTAATTCCCTCAGCATCACCCGACTTAATTCAACGACATTCCATTATCCTCGTTTTGCTTTTGTTGATGTTCATCTTATATCCTCCTTTCAAGACACTGTCCATTCCGTTCAACTGCTCTTCCAAGTCCTTTGCTGTCTCTGACGGAATTACAATGTCATTGTCGAACCTCAAAGTTTTTATTTCTTCTCCATGGATTTTAATACCTATACCGAATTTTTCTTTCGTTTCTTTTACTGCTCGTTCAACATACAGATTGAATAACATCGGGGATAAGCTACAACCCTGTCTCACTCCCTTCAAAACCACTGCTTCTCTTTCATGTTCCTCGACCCTTATAACTGCCATCTGGTTTCTGTACAAATTGTAAATAGCCTTTCGCTCCTTGTATTTTACCCCTACCTCCTTCAGAATTTGAAAGAGAATATTCCAGTCAAAATAGTCAAATGCTTTCTCTAAGACTACAAATGCTAGAAACGTAGATTTGCCTTTTCTTAATCTATCTTATAAGAGAAGTCGTAGGGTCAGTATTGCCTCACTTGTTCCAGTATTTCTACGGAATCCAAACTGATCTTCCCCGAGGTCGGCTTCTACCAGTTTTTCCATTCGTCTGTAAAGAATTCGTGTTAGTATTTTGCAGCTGTGACTTATTAAACTGATAGTTCGGTAATTTTACATCTGTCAAAATCTGCTTTCTTTGCGATTGGCATTATTATATTCTTCCTGAAGTCTGAGGGTATTTCGCCTGTCTGATACATCTTGCTCACCAGATGGTAGAGTTTTGTCAGGACTGGCTCTCCCTAGGCCGTCAGTAGTTCCAATGGAATGTTGTCTACTCCCGGGGCCTTGTTTCGACTTTCAGTGCTTTGTCAAACTCTTCACGCAGTATCGTATCTCCCATTTCATCTTCATCTACAGCCTCTTCCTTTTCCATAATATTGTCCGCAAGTACATCGCTCTTGTATAGACCCCTCTATATACTCCTTCCACGTTTCTGCTTTCCCTTCTTTGCTTGGAACTGGGTTTCCATTTGAGCTCCTGATATTCATACAAATGATTCTTTTTTCTCCGAAGGTCTCTTTAAGTTTCCTCTAGGCAGTATCTATCTTACCCCTACTTCTCAAATAATAAAGAAATTTATTGATATTTGCTGAGGAAGCCACCGTATCCTATAAAATCAAGTGTGGGTAAATAATTTTTTCGAGGTAACACCTATAACACATTAAGAGGGTAGAAATTAGAAAAATGAACGTTACCTTTAGCCGAAAAGAATGAAAAATATCGGCCCAAATGTTTGTGTGTAGAATGTTAGTGTTTGAGCTGTCTAGGCTTATAACATGCTGCCATTTCGTGCAGTGTGCGTAGAAAAAACGATGAGGATCCATAGAGTAGGGTCTGTAACAACGGAAGTACAATTAAGCACAAACCTGTAAAAGATGACCCATAGATGCCGAAACATGTCTGGGAAGCCAAAGATAGAAAAAAAAAAATTGTTTGGTAGACGAAGCTTCAAACAACAGATCGAAAGTTACCCATGTTATTTTTTCGTCGAGATCTTTGTCTATGATAATGAGAGTTAGCATTTTTGCAAGCCGAATGTTTTCTCTTAATGAAACTAAAACTTCGAAAGAGAAGTGTTTTGCAGTGTTGAAAGGAAAATCCTCTAATTAACAGTTATATCGATCTGCTTATATAATAAAATCGAAAATCATCTTGAGACTTGTGAAAAATGCAATCACATGCATTAAAATTATAATAAAAAGGAAGGAGACCCAATACATAAATTTATGTATCACTGAACGAATAAAGCAAATATGACAAAATAATAACAATTAAGAAATATGTAACACAAAGAAGCATACGAAAGTGAACGAAGAAGTCTAAGGAAAATTGCAAAGCTTATGCCAGGTGAATAAGAAAAAATAAACAACTGAAAATAGTTTGACATTCAGTTTATTAATTAAATGGCATGGCTGGCCTATAATCGAAGAGTTAAAAACAGTACGTCTAAACATATTCTACATGTAACGAACAGAGCCATTCCGTACTTCGCTGCGTTACTATAGTGGTACTTTCGTTAGCTGCCGATGGATGTAGTTCTTTCGATAAACGATGTGAAGTTTGAGAAACGATAAGGCTTCTTCTACTCGTGAGTGGTAACCCTGCTCACCAGACAGAAGGTTAGATGTAAAAAGAGGGAACAGGTGCCTCGGCAGCGTCCGTGCTTCACAGCCAGTGGGCAGCCATGACGTACGGCCCACGCAGCTGGGGCTGACGGCAGATAACGGCCGAGCCGAACAAAGGCAGAAACAACGGCCACAACGCCGGGGTCGCCAATTTCCCAGGCCGGCAGAATGTATGCACTCGCGCCGCACTGGATTAAATTGAAGCGATAAATCTGGCCGCACCTTAGGGCTGGGGTGGCCCGTGGGCCGCGGCGCTGCACGCCTCTGGCCGGTCCTCTACGGGGTGAGCGCCTGGGAGTGGGTTAACTGCTGATTTCTAAATAGTCTTATTATTTTATCCATGGAGATAACGTAGCAGTTACGTTTTTAGTAGGCCGCAGTACAATATTATTTTTGACGAGCGCTGTTGAAAAGGCAAGTATATTGATATCACACTTTATAAAGTGGTTGGTAATGATTTACTACAAAACACATGGGAAATTTGATCACCAAGACTGTCAGAATAGTTCTCTTTTTACCTGGTCTAACGATAATTTCACTGAAATACTAGCGTCAAAATTACTCAGTCGCCGTATTATCTGAGGATTATGTAAAAAATCAGGTTCAAGATTATTCATTCGTCATATGGCTTTGCACATGTTTTTAGCGGCTATCCGTTACGGAACGGTAGATAGTATAACACACGGTAACCACCCAGCAAAACATTCGACCCCGAGCGACCCCGTCCTTTGTTCATCACCTATTTTGTTATCTTGAATAGTTTGTGAAATCTTAAAGATGTCCAAGTTACGACAGCAATATTCTTGCTCTGGGAACTACCAAAACTACTACTGCCTATTGCCTGTGTCAGGAGTAAAGACACTTATCGGAGAAATGAGAACGAGCAGGGTGCGTCGTTAATTAGCATCAAGGAACAAAAGAGAGAACCTGGAAAAGAAACGCGCCATAGATCTCTTCATTTGCTTATGCTAAATATCCTGGAAAAATAAATGAGAATAGATAAAAATGAAGGCAAACTAACATTTTTTGCTACCGTCTCTGGCTCTTTCTTTCTCCGGGTAAAGCTCCCCTCTCGTGGTCATTACCGCATTCTTGCTGTTGGTTTGTTCTTCACTGTTCCTGACTCTATCACTTAAACAACTCGTTCTGCTTCGTCCTGTTGTTTCTTTTCTTCTTGTTTGCGTTCTTATGAAATGCCTTCTCCAGCCTCCAGTTCAGTTTATCTCTAATGAATGGAAGACATGACATTTATCATATCACCTAATTGCCTGTGTTGCTAGTGAAATATCTAACTGCCACCCAAGTTAGCGTCAATGTAAGTTGTAGCTTTCTTACCCTAAATTTTCAGACCAAAACTGCAGAGAATGAATACAGTTTCATGCGCTAACAATAGAATCTTCTTCAGAAGGTCATTGAGCGAGATTACCATTGATTGAGTTGAACTGTGAACATACTACGGCGGCGAATCCATATCAAGTGTGCAGTTTTTAGCAACTCTTCACGAATAATAGCAAAAATTGTGAAAAATTCATAAAAATGGAATTCACGAGAAATTTCATTTAGAGGCACCGGAACGGACATCTGAATTCTTTAAATGACGTCATATTCGCTTATAACTGTAAATGTTTCATTGCACTATTTCAACTTCGGTTTTGTGCTATTTTGAACTTTACTTCGTCATAAGTTTTGATGTTCCATTATGGCGTGAATAGATTAAAAATAATGACTGTGCCTTTAGTCATGTTAATATAGTCAGTCGTTGTTACCAGCTACAAAATGTTAACGTTTGAAAACTGTTAGGACGTATGGAACAGAAAACTGAGACTGTTCAATGTAACCCTTCAGACATTTCGAGATAAATGTAATGCCGTGATTTTCCTTGGTTAGACTACTATTATAATACTGGCTTACAAATAAAGATGACAGATTAAAAGAGACACAATGACGAGTTAGAAATATTGCTATACGATATTTCAGTTAATAGGGAAATTGTTGATGTCCGATGTCCACCCAAACCAAAATTAAATTTTATGAGAATTTCGGGTGTTCCATAAAGATTCATATGATTTCCCAGGACTATTTCTTCTACATTAATGAAGACAGAAACTTGGGGCCGGCCGTGGTGGCCAAGCGGTTAAAGGCGCTACAGTCCGGAACCGCGCGACTGCTTCGGTCGCAGGTTCGAATCCTGCCTCGGGCATGGATGTGTGTGATGTCCTTAGGTTAGTTAAGTTTAAGTAGTTCTAAGTTCTAGGGGACTGATGACCTTTAGAAGTTAACTCCCATAGTGCTCAGAGCCATTTGAACCAGAAACTTGGGATGAATAAAATTTGCGTCTTAACGGTAGCGTAATAATAATACGTTGTAATAATAATATAATACGAATAAATACTGGCGGAACTGTCCCTGGGTTTCAGAATGCGTGACTGCTTTTAATTATTTGGCTACGGTTAACGCCTAGGTGCAGCCAACGTACTTGTCACAATATCCTACTCAACAGTCACACTATTGATCAATGAATTAATGAAATGCAGGTGGAGAAAATTAATGCTCACAACTCATTAAATGTTTGATTCAAATACAAACAAAATTTATTGATCCCTCTTAATTCAGTCAACTTGACGACAGAAACTAAAGCTTGTTAATGAACAAATCATAGCAATACATCTTGTCAACCACTGAGTAGTTCCGATAAACAATCGAAAATAGTTCTAAGTTGAACTGCATGTGTTAGAACTGAAAGCTCTACACTAAGTAACGAGCACTAATCACAAGTTCAAAAGAGCCGCAAGCAAGAGGGAATGTTTCTGAGCTCAAACGTTTCCACTTTCTGTGAATTATCTAAGTCTGCACTCTTGCTAAATCGCTGAAATATTCCTAAGTCCACACGACTATATGCCCACAGATTTTCTAAGTGTTAGCCAACGATGAGCGCTATATACAAGCGACCCATTCACCGCTCACAGGTACGTACGTCCGTACTGCTACAGCTGTAGCACACGAATACATTTACCATGCATTCTTAACAGAATTTTATCTTACTCTAAACATACAAACACATCAAATTTGATGGCAATTTTCGCAGCTTTCTCATGCTGCCCTTAGTTTGTTGCTGAATCCATGACTTTGCTCAATAATTAGAGTTTCGTGAGAACGATAGCTAGTGTAGGCTATTTTCCTATTAAAACACAGAAACAAATAGAAATAAATACACCTACACTACCGCTCATTAATTTCGATACACCCAATAAATGACATTCTCTGTAGATAAGGTCTAATACCGTGGGTACGGCTGAGGAAGTACACATATCATGATTTTTGTTTGTGGTCATCGAGATACAATAGTATCCAACGAACAATGTTGTGCCAGCCAGTGTGGCCGAACGGTTCTAGGCGCTACAGTCTGTTACCGCGCGACCGCTACGGTCGCAGGTTCGAATCCTGCCTCGGGCATGGATGTGAGTGATGTCCTTAGGTTAGTTAGGTTTAAGTAGTTCTAAGATCTAGGGGACTGATGACCTCAGAAGTTAAGTCTCATGGTGCTCAGAGCCATTGGAACCATTTTTGAAACAATGTTGTGTACATAAACGTTATGTACCTACCTGAAATGTTTGTGTACCTATTTGATGATGGACTCCGCATTTGTGGCACCTGTGTTGTTCCCTGTAGTGACATGATGTCTGCAGCGAACGGCAAGCATTACTAGGATACATAACATGTGGTTCCTGCACAAAAGTTCGTTGGTGACACTGAAGTGTGCACATCACTAGAATGGCTCCACGAGCGCAGATATCCATAGAAAAACGTGCTGCAATTGTAGCAGTTAGCCTAGCAGGTTTATATATTCGCCAAATTGCGAAACAGTGTGGTGTATCTGTAGGGGGAGTGCAATACACCCTTCACCGTCAGAAGACAACAGGTAGCAATAAGAACATACCAAGACCAGAACGACCTCTTAAAACAAATAAACGTGACAATAAATATATCAGAATTACCGGTAAGAGGAATAGATTCAAAACAGCGCCCCAAATTCGTGCAGTATTGGTAGAAATGAATACCACAACAATATCTGTTACAACAGTAAAAAGGAGACTTACTGAAGCCGTCTTGAAAGGATGTGTCACAGCAAGGAAACCGCTTCTAAGGCACATAAATAAACAGAAGAGACTTGAATGGGCTAGAAGACATCGCAATTGGACATCGGAAGAGTGGACGAAGGTGTTATTCACCGATGAATCGAAGTTAGAGATTTTTGAAACCACAAGGAAAATATTTGTTCGCTGATTTGTAAGGGAAAGGGTACTGAATGATATGGTGTGGCCATCCCAAAGCCCAAACTGAAAGGTTCTGGGATGAATTGGACAGACATATCATGGAAGTTAATATATCCAGCAAGGAACATCTCTGTAATATTGTTAAGGATGTGTGGAATCATATAGATTCATGATACCTACAAAAACTGATTTACCGCATGCCTCGAGTTTGTGAGGCAGTCATTAAATCAAAAGGAGGATGCTTTGATGAAAGTAAAATATAATGATTGTGATTGTAATATGTATGTGGAAGTTAATATAATTATATTTTGTGAGAAATAACATTTATTTTTGTGTTGCAAATCTGAAATACCGTAGTGTATTGAAATTAATGAGCGATAGTGTATATCTAAATACCTAAGCATAAATTGAAATATTGCCGCTGGTTTTATTGTTATATTAACTCTTTTGGGCAAAATACGTGTTGTTATTCTTGAAATACTTATTCAGGCATGTAGTTAAAAATACATATTATTTACTAAAATTCTAGTAATATGTTCTGATAGAGCTCAACGAACTCTATCTGTGGACTCTTAGTTTATAAAAATCGCAAAAGGCGTTGAAAATTTTTGTGCTTAATTTTAACTAAAAACTGCAGCAATTTGCGGCACATCTGTCACGCTGAAAGATTCTCATCAGTTGTCGTTGGTCCCGTTCTTGCAGGATCATTTTTCGACCGCAGCGGTGTCCGAAATTTGATATTTTACGGGATTCCTGATATTCACGGTACACTCGTGAAATGTTCGTACGGGAAAATCCCCACTTCATCGCTACGTCGTAGATGCCGTATCCCATCGCTCGTGCATCAACTACAGCACCAAGTTCAAATTCACTTAAATCTTGATAATCTGCCGTTGTAGCAGCGGTAACCGGTCTAACAATTGCGCAGCTCCGTATTCTGCCTGTTTACTTAACTCTGTATTTGAATACGCGTGGCTATACAAATTTCTTTGTCGCATCAGTTTATTATTCAGGTTCCTGGCGGGAACTGTTAGAATTGACACACAAAGCTCTATGCTGAAATTGAAAGACAATCAACTACTTGTCAGTTTCAGACGCTTTACTCTTACACTTTGAGTTTTGATTGTGAATGACTTAGAAACAAGGAAATATGATTTGGAAGTTTTAGCTCACCTTCGAAACCAGCGAATCTTTTGTTATGACGAAAACATCAGCTGGGATGCGGCAGAGCTCTGAGACGGCAGCCCTTCTTGAAACGGTGACGGTAGTCGTGCAGAAGATGACAAAGACTCAGGCCCCGCGGGGATGTGCGCCACAGAACGGGGCGGCCAGCTGTCATCGCGTGTGACAGGCGGCAGTGGCTGTGGCGTCCAAGACAGGGCAGGCCAAGGTAGGGGCCCCTCTGGCTGCTGCTGTTGCCGCCGCCTGCACGAGATGCCGCCAACAGCCGACTCAGGTGCCTGGACAGCGGGCTCGAATATGCACATATCCAGATCTGACTACGCTTATTGTTCTGCATACAATTCCAGTCCAATCACTAATTTCTAAAACCCATTCACGTAGATGTACTCATCCTGAGGAAGTTATTTTATTCAGGGCGGCAGATCCATAACATTGTACCTGGTCTCATGTGAACTAAAAGCTTTAACAGCAAACATAAGCATCACATTTCTTTTTTATATTATTATTAGCCTCCAGCACGAAATAAAAACATGTTTGGCATTTGGAAAGTATGCACTACTACAGGTTTTGGTTTCGTACATGTTACAAAGAGCAAAAAAGTTTCTCATAATTTATGTGATCTTACCTGTGAACTGAAGGGGTAGGCAGGATACGAGGGGTTATTGTTGTTAGCGACTCTCGATGTGTAGATGTATAGGGTGATTCCGTGATGATGTTACCAACTTTCAGGGGTGATGAAGTAGGGTAAATGTATCAATCTGAGATAAGGAATTCTGGTCCCGAAACGACCCAGTCGAAAATTATAAGCGAAAATCGTTCTGATACATCTGACAGTGGAACGCATACACCGGCCCTGGTGTTGGTAAGATTGCGGAACGGGTAACTCTCAGAGGTGGTAGTACAGTCCAAAGCAAAGACAAAATGTACCGTAATCAGGGTCTCTACAATGCGTACCTGAAGGGCACCCATATGCACTTCTTCGACAGACTAAAGGAATTTCACTGTAATGTAGATCAGTGTGGCTGATGGTGAGGGTTCCTGTAGTCATGTCGTAGTTCATGAACCACGGGCAACATATGAGTGGCCAAGTAAGTGGTACTGACAGTCGGGATACCAGTTACTTTGGAAGAAGGCTGGGCATTTCGGACATATTCTGAGTCGTGGTCACCTTTGTGCTCATACAGCAAAGACTACCAAATCCACCGGTTAGTCCCTCAACCGTTAGGGGTAAAACCCAATGGGACTCGGGGCAAGTAAGGTTAGCAACCCGCTTCCCTGGTACTTTAAATATGATGCTGGCAACAATCAGAGCAAAATGCCTCAGACCTTTGGAGGTGACGGAGTCCCACCTCTGACAAACCAGGGACTCCTAAGATACGACTTGGCAAACAAATGGAAATGAGATGGGGAGTTATTAATATCAATGGGGGCTACCCTGGGAAGAAGGTAGAGCTGGCAGAGGCTGGAAGTAAAATGGGGCTGGATGTTTTAGCTGTTAGTGACATTCGGGTAAGGGGTGAGAAATGAAGAGGAAGTGGGAGAATACAAGGTCTACCTGTCATGAGTCAAAGCAGGAATAGCACAATGAGGTGTAGGGCTTTACATCAGGAAAGAAATGGAACCCAGCGTAGTTGCAATAAGGTATGTAAACGAACGACTGATGTGGATGGATTTGACAGTGTCTAGCAAGAAAATTAGGATTGTGTCAGTATATTCGCATTGTGAAGGGACAGATCAAGATAAGATGGATAGTTTTTATGAGGCACACAGTGATGTAGTTGTTAGAGTAAAGGACAAGGACAGTGTTCTGCTCATGGGTGATTTTAATGTCTGGATTAGAAATCGAACAGAAGGGTATGAAAAGGTTATGGGTACATTTGGAGAGGATATGGAGGCCAACAGGAACGGGAAACAACTCTTGGATTTCTGTGCCAGTATGGGCTTAGTAATCACAAACTCCTTTTTTAAACATAAGAACATTCACCGGTATACTTGGGAAGGCAGGGGACCCAGATCTGTCATTGGCTATATAATAACAGATCAGGAATTCAGGAAGGCTGTGAGGGACACACGTGTATTCAGGGGATTCTTTTATGACACTGATAATTGTTTAATCTTCAGTGAAATTTGGCTTGTGAGGCCGAAACTGCAGGAGGTCAGGTCCATATGTAGGTGGATAAGAGTGGAGAAACTTCAGGATAAGGAAATCAGGTACAAGAACATAACAGCGATCTCAGAAAGGTACCAGTTAGTTGAATGTAGTCAATTACAGTCATTGGAAAAGGAATGGACAAGGTACAGGGACACAGTACTAGAAGTGGCTAAAGAATGTCTTGGAACAGTAGTGTGTAAAAGTAGGATGAAGCAAACAGCATGGTGGAATGACACAGTCAAGGCAGCCTGTAAAAGGAAAAAGAAGGTGTATGAAAAATGGCTACATACTGGAACTCAGGTAGACAGAGAAAGTTATGTTGAAGAAAGAAACAAAGCCAAACAGATAATTGCAGCATCCAAGAAGAAATCTTGGGAAGACTTTGGAAAGAGGTTGGAGACTATGGGTCAAGCTGCTGGAAAACCATTCTGGAGTGTAATTAGCAGTCTTCGAAAGGGAGGTAAGAAGGAAATGACAAGTATTTTGGACAGGTCAGGAAAACTGCTGGTGAATCCTGTGGATGCCTTGGGCAGATGGAGGGAATATTTTGAGTTGCTTAATGTAGGTGAAAATACGATCAGTAATGTTTCAGATTTCGAGGTAGAATGGGATAGGAATGATGATGGATATAGGATCACATTTGAGGAAGTGGAGAAAATGGTCAATAGATTGCAGTGCAATAAAGCAGCTGGGGTGGATGAAATTAAGTCAGAACTCATCAATTACAGTGGAATGGCAGGTCTTAAATGGCTACACAGGATAATTGAAATGGCCTGGGAGTCAGGACAGGTTCCATCAGACTGGACAAAAGCAGTAATCACACCAATCTTTAAACATGGAAACAGAAAAGTTTGTAACAACTACAGAGGTATCTCTTTAATCAGCATTGTGGGTAAAATCTTCTCAGGTATTGTTGAAAGGATAGTGCGAGTATTAGTTGAGGACCAATTGGATGAAAATCAGTGTGGGTTTAGGCCTCTTAGAGGTTGTCAGGACCAGATCTTTAGCTTCCGGCAAATAATGGAGAAGTGTTATGAGTAGAACAGGGAATTGTATCTATGCTTTATAGATCTTGAAAAGGCATATGACCGGTTTCCTAGGAGGAAGTTATTGTCTGTTCTACGAGATTATGGAATAGGAGGCAAGCTTTTGCAAGCAATTAAAGGTCTTTGCATGGATAGTCAGGCAGCAATTAGAGTTGACGGTAAATTGAGTTCATGGTTCAGAGTAGTTTCAGGGGTAAGACAAGGCTGCATCCTGTCTCCACTATTGTTCATATTATTTATGGATCATATGTTGAAAACAATAGACTGGCTGGGTGAGATTAAGATATGTGAACTCAAAATAAGCAGTCTTGCATATACGAATGACTTAGTTGTGATTGCAGATTCGATTGAACGTTTGCAAAGTAATATTTCAAAGCTAGATCAGAAATGTAAGGACTATGGTAGGAAGAGTAGCATCTCCAAAGCGAAAGGAATGTCAGTGGGAAAGAAATAAATCGGATTGAGTGCCAAATAGGAAGAACAAAGTTAGAACAGGTGGACGGTTTCAAGTACTTAGGATGCATATTCTCACAGGATGGCAACATAGTGAAAGAACTGGAAGCGAGGTGTAGCAAAGCCAATGCAGTGAGCGGTCAGCTACGATCTACTCTCTTCTGCAAGAAGGAAGTTAGTACCAAGACTAAGTTACCTGTTCACCGTTCAATCTTTCGACCAACTTTGTTGTATGGGAGCGAAAGCTGGGTGGATTCAGGTTACCTTATCAACAAGGTTGAAGTTACGTATATGAAAGTAGCTAGGATGATTGCAGGTACTAGTAGATGGGAAAAATGGCAGGAGGGTGTCCACAATGAGGAAATCAAAGAAAAACTAGGAATGAACTCTATAGATGTAGCAGTCAGGGCGAACAGGCTTAGATGGTGGGGTCATGTTACACGCATGGGAGAGGCAAGGTTACCCAAGAGACTCATGGGTTCAGCAGTAGAGGATAGGAGGAGTCGGGGCAGACCAAGGAGAAGGTACCTGGATTCGGTTAAGAATGATTTTGAAGTAATAGTTTTAACATCAGAAGCAGCACCAATGTTAGCACTCGTATTAAGAAGGGAGTAAGACAAGGCTGTAGCCTTTCGCCCCTTCTCTTCAATCTGTACATCGAGGAAGCAATGATGGAAATAAAAGAAAGGTTCAGGAGTGGAATTAAAATACAAGGTGAAAGGATATCAATGATACGATTCGCTGATGACATTGCTATCCTGAGTGAAAGTGAAGAAGAATTAAAGGATCTGCTGAACGGAATGAACAGTCTAATGAGCACACAGTATGGTTTGAGGGTAAATCGGAGAAAGACGAAGATAATGAGAAGTAGTAGAAATGAAAACAGCGAGAAACTTAACATCAGGATTGATGGTCACGAAGTCAATGACGTTAAGGATTCTGCTACCTAGGCAGTAAAATAACCAATGACGGACGGAGCAAGGAAGACCTCAAAAGCAGACTCGCTATGGCAAAAAAGGCATTTCTGGCCAAGGGAAGTCTAATAATATCAAATATCGGCCTTAATTTGAGGAAGAAATTTCTGAGGATGTACGTCTGGAGTACAGCACTGTATGGTAGTGAAACATGGACTGTGGGAAAACCGGAACAGAAGAGAATCGAAGCATTTGAGATGTGATGCTATAGACGAATGTTGAAAATTAGGTGGACTGATAAGCTAAGGAATTAGGAGGCTCTACGCAGAATTGGAGAGGAAAGGAATATGTGGAAAACACTGATAAGGAGAAGGGACAGGATGATAGGACATCTGCTAAGACATGAGGGAATGACTTCCATGGTACTAAAGGGAGCTGTAGAGGGCAAAAACTTTAGAGGAAGACAGAGATTGGAATACGTCAAGCAAATAATCCTACAGTCATAGCAACAGCGCTACCGGTACATGCAATCAGAGGTATCAGAACGATTTCCGCGTATAACTTTCGACTCTGTCGTTCCCAGACCAAGGTCTCCTACTTCAAACTGATACATTTACACATGTAACCTTATCACGAAATCACATTGTGTATCGGTGAATCGATATAAATTTCTCAAAAACAGCTAACAGTGGAACGTGTCTGTTGTATGAATAATTAACATCAATAAAGTTCAGCCTCTTGAAGTTTGTAGTTCCTCACTACGTTGCGGCTGCGCGTTCGTGAGATACCATTGCCATCAACGATTGACAGATTAAATAATAAAACGTGCGCCTACTCCACTGCAATATGCTCGTCATTGACGGTTCCACCGCAGTCACGTGCCACAGAAACTGTGTATTGCTGTTAATACAGCCTGGCAGTGCTGCCGGTCACATTGTAACATCGCGTTCGCCAACGATGCCGGCCCTTGTCGCCTGCCAGTACGATATGTCTCATTTACCCTGACAACCCAAAATGACTTTTGTCGAGAAACAAAGCAAGTAGATGAGCAAATTGTGAAGCTACTGCTCTAGGAAGCCTCTATAAATATATCTCCTTTGAAAAGCGCCCAGAAATCCTGATCGGATGTCAATGTAACTTCCTACACGTACATACCATGATTAGAGTTGCAATTCCTTGTGACATGTAGAACGGCTATCTACATCTGCATCTACATCTACGTGATTACTCTGCTATTCACAATAAAGTGCCTGGCAGAGGGTTCAATGAACCACCTTCAAGCTGTATCTCTACCGTTCCACTCTCGAACGACGCGCGGTATTTTTTTCTGTGCGAATCCTGATTTATTTTATCGTGATGATCATTTCTCCATATGTAGGTGGGTGCCAACAGAATTTTCGCAATCGGAGGAGAAAATTGTCGATTGAAATGTCATGACAAGATCCCGCCGAACGAAAAATGCTTTTGTTTTAATGATAGCCTCTCCAGTTCACTTATAATGCCTGTGGCACTATCTCCCCTACTTCGCGATAATGCAAAACGAGCTGCCCTTCTTTGTATTTTTTCGATGTCATCCGACAGTCCCATCTGATGCGGATTCCAGACCGCACAGCAATACTCCAGAATAAGGTGGAGAGGCGTGGTGTAAGCCGAGACCTGTTGCACCTTCTAAGTGCTCTGCCAATGATTCGCAATATTTGGTTGGCTCTACCTACAACATTACCTATGCGACCATTCCAATTTAGGGTATTTGTAATTGTAATCCCTAAGTAGATTTTAGTTGAGTTTGCAGCCTTTAGATTTGTGTGACTTACAGGGTAATCGAAATTTTGCGGATTTCTTAGTACCCACTCGAATAATTTCACACTTTTCTTTATTCAGGGTCAATTGTCACTTTTCGCACCATACAGGTATCTTAACTATATCATTTTGTAATTCGTTTTCGTCATGTGATGACTTTACAAGACGGTAAATGGCAGCATCATCTGCAGACATTCTAGGACGGCTACTGAGATGGTCTTCTATTTCGTTAATATAGATCAGAACAATAGATGGCCAGAATGAGATTTTCACTCTGTAGTGGAGTGTGCGCTGATATGAAACTTCCTGGCAGATTAAAACTGTGTGCCGAACCGAGAGTCGAGCTCAGGACCTTTGTCTTTCTACATCTACATTTATACTCCACAAGCCACCCAGCGGTGTGTGGCGGAGGGCACTTTACGTGCCACTGTCATTACCTCCCTTTCCTGTTCCAGTAGCGTCTGGTTCGCGGGAAAAGCCTCCGTAAGCGCTCGAATCTCTCTAATTTTACATTCGTGATTTCCTCGGGAGGTATAAGTAGGGGGAAGCAATATATTCGATACCTCATTCAGAAACGCATCCTCTCAAAATCTGGCAAGCAAGGTATACCGCCATGCAGAGCGCCTCTCTTGCAGAGTCTGCCACTTGAGTTTGCTAAACATCTCCGTAACGCTATCACGGTTACCAAATAACCCTGTGACGAAATGCGCCGCTCTTCTTTGGATCTTCTCTATCTCCGTCAACCCGATCTGGTACGGATCCCACACTGATGAGCAATACTCAAGTATAGGTCGAACGAGTGTTTTGTAAGCCACCTCCTTTGTTGATGGACTACATTTTCTAAGGACTCTCCCAATGAATCTCAACCTGGTACCCGTCTTACCAACAATTAATTTTATATGATCATTCCACTTCAAATAGTTCCGCAAGCATACTCCCAGATATTTTACAGAAGTAACTGCTACCAGTGTTTGTTCTGCTATCATATAATCATACAATAAAGGATCCTTCTTTCTACGTAATACATTGCATTTTTCTATGTTAAGCGTCAGTTGGCACTCCCTGAACCAAGTGCCTATCCGCTGCAGATCTTCCTGCATTTCGCTACAATTTTCTATTGCTGCAACTTCTCTGTATACTACAGCATCATCCGTGAAAAGCCGCATGGAGCTTCCGACACTATCTACTAGGTCATTTATATATATTGTGAAAAGCAATGGTCCCATAACACTCCCCTGTGGCACGCCAGAGGTTACTTTAACGCCTGTAGACGTCTCTCCATTGATAACAACATGCTGTGTTCTGTTTGCTAAAAACTCTTCAATCCAGCCCCACAGCTGGTCTGATATTCCGTAGGCTCTTACTTTATTTATCAGGCGACAATGCAGATCTGTATTGAACGCCTCCCGGAAGTCAAGTAAGATAGCGTCTACCTGGGAGCCTGTATCTAATATTTTCTGGATCTCATGAACAAATAAAGCGAGTTGGGTCTCACACGATCGCTGTTTCCGGAATCCATGCTGATTCCTACAGAGTAGATTCTGGGTTTCCAAAAACGACATGATACTCGAGCAAACAATATGTTCTAAAATTCTACAACAGATCGACGTCAGAGATATAGGTCTATAGTTTCGCACATCCGCTCGACAACCCTTCTTGAAGAGTGGGACTACCTGTGCTCTTTTCCATTCATTTGGAACTTTCCGTTCCTCTAGAGACCTGCGGTACACAGCTGTTAGAAGGGGGGCAAGTTCTTTCGCGTACTCTGTGTAGAATCGAATTGGTATCCCGTCAGGTCCCATGGCTTTCCTCTGTTGAGTGATTCCAGTTGCTTTTGTATCCCTTGGACACTTATTTCGATGTCAGCCATTTTTTCGTTTGTGCGAGGATTTAGAGAAGGAACTGCAGTGCGGTCTTCCTCTGTGAAACAGCTTTGGAAAAAGATGTTTAGTATTTCAGATTTACGCGTGTCATCCTCTGTTTCAATGCCATCATCATCCCGGAGTGTCTGGATATGCTGTTTCGAGCCACTAACTGATTTAACGTAAGACCAGAACTTCCTAGGATTTTCTGTCAAGTCTGTACATAGAATTTTACTTTCGAATTCACTCAACGCTTCACGCACAGCCCTCCGTACGCTAACTTTGACATCGTTTAGCTTCTGTTTGCCTGAGAGGTTTTGGCTGCGTTTAAACTTCGAGTGAAGCTGTCTTTGCTTTCGCAGTAGTTTCCTAACTTTGTTGTTGAACCACGGTGGGTTTTTCCTGTCCCTCACAGTTTTATTCGGCACGTACCTGTCTAAAACGCATTTTACAATTGCCTTAAACTTTTTCCGTAAGCACTCAACATAGTCAGTGTCGGAACAGAAATTTTCGCTTTGACCTGTTAGGTAGTCTGAAATCTGCCTTCTATTACTCTTGCTAAACAGATAAACCTTCCTCCTTTTTGTTATATTCCTATTAACTTACATATTCAGGGATGCTGCAACGGCCTTACGATCACTGATTCCCTGTTCTGCACCCGTCCTAAACATCTGAGTGTCCCAGTATATATATGGTAAACTGAAGTCTCCACCTAAGACTATAATATGCTGAGAAAATTTATGTGAAATGTATTCCAAATTTTCTCTCAGCTGTTCTGCCACTAATGCTGCTGAGTCGGGAGGTCGGTAAAAGGAGCCAATTACTAACCTAGCTCGGTTGTTGAGTGTAACCTCCACCCATAATATTTCACAGGAACTATCCACTTCTACTTCACTACAGGATAAACTACTACTAACAGCGACAAACTCGCCACCACCGGTTGCAAGCAATCTATCCTTTCTAAACACCGTCTGTGCCTTTGTAAAAACTTCGGCTGAATTTATCTCTGGCTTCAGCCAGCTTTCTGTATCTATACCGATTTCAGCTTCGGTGTTTTCTATCAGCGCTTGAAGTTCCGGTACTTTACCAATGCAGCTTCGACAGTTTACAATTACAATACCGATTGCTGCTTGGTCCTCGCATGTCCTGACTTTTCCCCGCTCCCTTTGAGGCTGTTGCCCTTTCTGTACTAGACCGAGGCCATGTAACCTAAAAAACCGCCACACAACCCCTGCTACCCGTGTAGCCGCTTGCTGTGTGTAGTGGACTCCTGACCTATCCAACGGAACGCGAAACCCCATCACCCTATGGCGCAAGTCGAGGAATCTTGTCTTTCGCGGGCAAGTGCTCTACCAATCTTCCAGGAAGTTTCATATCAGCGCACACTCCATTGCAGAGTAAAAATCTCATTCTGGAAACATCCCCCAGGCTGTTCCTAAGCCATGTCTACGCAATATACTTTCTTTCAGGAGTGCTACACTACTGGCCATTAAAATTGCTACACGAAGAAGAAATGCGGATTATGAACGGGTATTCATTGGACAAATATATTATATAGAACTGACATGTTATTACATTTTCACGCAATTTGGGTGCATAGATCCTGAGAAATCAGTACCCAGAACAACCACATCTGGCCGTGATTACGGCATTGATACGCCTGGGCATTGATTCAAACAGAGATTGGATGGCGTGTACAGGTACAGCTGGCCATGCAGCTTCAACACGATACCACAGTTCATCAAGAGTAGTGACTGGCGTATTGTGACGAGCCTGTTGCTCGGCCATCATTGACCAGACGTTTTCAGTTGGTGAGAGATCAGGAGAATGTGCTGGCCAGGGCAGCAGTCTAACATTTTCTGTATCCAGAGAGGCCCGTACAGGACCTGCAACATGCGGTCGTCCATTATCCTACTGAAATGTAGGGTTTCGCAGGGATCGAATGAAGGCTAGAGCCACGGGTCATAACGCATCTGAAATGTAATGTCCACTGTTCAAAGTGCCGTCAATGCGAACAAGAGGTGATCGAGACGTGTAACCAATGGCACCACATACCATCACGCCGGGTGATACACTAGTATGGCGATGACGAGTACACGCTTCTAATGAGCGTTCACCGCGATGTCGCCAAACACGGAGCGACCATCATGATGCTGTAAACAGAACCTGGATTCATCCGAAAAATGACGTAGTGCCATTCATGCACCCAGGCTCGTCGTTGGGTACACCATCGCATGCGCTCCTGTCTGTGATGCAGCGTCAAGGGTAACCGCAGCCATGGTCTCCGAGCTGATGGTCCATGCTGCTGCAAACGTCGTCGAACTGTTCGTGCAGAAGGTTGTTGTCTTGAAAACGTCCCCATCTGTTGATTCAGGGATAGAGACATGGCTGCAAGATCCGTTACAGCCATGCGGATAAGATGCCTGTCATCTCGACTGCTAGTGATACGAGGCCGTTGTGCTCCAGCACGGCGTTCCGTATTGCCCTTCTGAACCCACCAATTGCATATTCTGCTAACAATCATTGGATCTCGACCATCGCGAACAGCAATGTCGCGATACTACAAATTGCAATCGCTATAGGCCACAATCCGACTTTTATCAGTTGGAAACGTGATGGTACGCATTTCTGCTTCTTACACGAGACATCACAACAACGTTTCACCAGGCAACGCCGGTCAACTGCTGTTTGTGTATGAGAAATCGGTTGGAAAATTTCCTCATGACAACGCGTTGTAGGTGTCGCCACCGGCGCCAACCTTATGTGATTGCTCTGAAAAGCTAATCATTTGCAATCACAGCATCTTCTTCCTGTTGGTTAAATTTCGCGTCTGTAGCACGTCATCTTCGTGGCGCAGCAATTTTAATGGCCAGTAGTGTAGTGCTGCTAGGTTCGCAGGAGAGCTTCTGTAAAGTTTGGAAGGTAGGAGACGAGGTACTGGCAGAAGTAAAGCTGTGAGGACAAGGCGTGAGTCGTGATTGGGTAGCTCAGTTGGATGAGCACTTGTCCGCGAAAGGCAAAGTTCCCGATTTTGAGTCTCGGTCCGTCACACAGTTTTAATCTGCCAGGAAGTTTCACAAAAGAGAGTCTATAACACTTCCTTAGGGAAAGCCGGATATTATTTCTGTTTTACTCGATGACTTTCCGTCTATTACTACAAACTGTCATCTTTCCGACGGGAAATCACGAGTCCAGTCGCACAACTGAGGCGATATTCAATAGGCACGCAGTTTTGTTAGAAGACGCTTGTGGAGAACGGGGTTGAAAGCCATCTGGAAATCTAAAAATATGGAATCAATTTGACATCCCCTGTCGATAGGACATTACTTCATGAGTATAAAGGGCTAGTTGTGTTTCGCAAGAGCGATATTTTCTGAATCCGTGCTGACTACGTGACAATAAATCGTTTTCTTATAGGTACTTCATAATGCTCGGATACCGTATATGTCTCCAAACCTTACTGAAAATCGACGTTAGTGATACGGGCCTGTAATTCAACTGATTAGTTCTCTTTTTGGGTATTGGTATCCTTAGGTACGGATCTTTCTGTGAGCGAGCGGTTGTATGTGTTTGCTAAATGTGGAGCTATTGTATCAGCATACTGTGAGATGAACCTTACTGGTATACAATCTGGCCCGGAAGCCTTCCTTTTATTAAGTGATTTAAGCTGCTTTGCAACACTGAGGTTATCTACTTCTATGTTTCTCATCTTGGCAGTGTTTCTCCATTGGAATTCAGGAATATTTACCTCGTCTTCTTTGGTAAAGGAGTTTCGTAAAATCGTCTTTAATAACTCTGCTTTAGTGGCACTGTCATCACTGACTTCACCGTTGTTATCGTGCAGTGAAGGCACTGATTGCGTCTTGCCACTGGTGTTCTTTGTGTATGACCAGAATCTCTTTGCGTTTTCTGTCAGATTTCGGGACAGAGTTTCGCTGTGGAAATTATTGAAAGCGTCTCGCATTGAAGTACGCGCTATATTTCGAACTTCTGCAAAATTTGCCAGTCTTGGGGATTGTGCGTTCTTTTGAATTTGGCTTTTGGCTTTTTTCGCTGCTTCTGCAAAAGCGATCTGACTCCTTTTGTATACCAAGGGGTTCAGTACCATCAGTTATTAATTTATCTGGTATATATCTTTCAATTGCTGTCGATACTATCTCTTTGAAATCATTCCACAATTTTTCTACGCTTACGTCATCAGATCGAAAGGAGTGCAGATTGTCTCTTAAAACGGTGTTAAGAGCATTTTTATCAGCTTTTTTTTTTAATATATATATTTTGCGTTTCTTTTTGATGGTTGCAGGAGTTACGGTATTCTGCCTAGCAGCTACTGCCTTGTGATCGCTAATCCCTGTATTCGACACGATACTCACTATTTGTCCAGGATTATTTGTTGCCAAGAGGTCAAGTATGCTTTCGCAACCACTTACGCTTCGAGTGGGCTCACGAACTAATTGTTCAAAATAATTTTCTGAGAAAGAATCAGAGAGTATTCGAATTATTAGCGTTTGGTGTTTACCGGTCTTGGTAGGGTATATAAACGACGTGAACAGCATCAGATGATGATGTTGTTGTCAAGGACACGTACATGCCACGTTCTCAATTGAGACAGCGCTATCAGCACCAGAGACAATTTGGAAGGGACATTATTGTAGATCTCAAAGTGGCCGGCTGGTCGAATCATGCACTATGCCGATGTGTGAATAGGCAGATGTTCGACAGCTTAGGAACGTGAGGGCTCGCATACTTGTCAACCACCCCTTCACCCCCGCACCTGCCTGAGCCATGTGCAGCTCGCGTTCATGCCGTTTGTTCTTTGGCATTTTGTCTCACCGAGTGGCGTCTTGTTTCTTCCTTACTTACTAGCGTAACAAAGTTGCTGGCTTGCCTCCTTGAGTGGCAGCAGCAGCGCTTATCGATACTAGTACTGTTGTACTACCTTTGATGTGACCGCTAGTATTTCCGGGTGGTGGTGGTGTGTGGCAGTCAGTCGGCTGGGACGGAGCAGCCAGGAACTCTCTGCGGTGTGTGGCCAGGCCGTGACTGCTGGCCGCGTGCACGCACAGTCAGATCGTGAGGCGCTAGCTGTGAGAGCGACAAAGTTCGTTGCCCACCGAACCTGGACGCTGGAGCTGAGTGATCTGTTAACCTGTTATGAAGCATCAACTATTTTGACATCTCTTCATTCATTTGTGGGTTGTTGCTCCCTGGGCTGTTCGGGCTAGCAGCAATGTATGATGTATTGGGGTCATCTAAATATTGCAGCCGTCTTACCATATTGTGATTAATTATTAAGTTGACTGTTACTTATCAGTGAAGTGCACCAGCGGTATTTTCTGCCCTGTGGCCATTAACGGCCCAGCTACTTGCCCTGGTCGTTGGCATACTTTTCCGGCAGTGTGCTTCTCCTCGTTGTGTTGCTGCAGTCCAGCACGACGTGTAGTTCGACAGCTTTGTAAGTTGTTTGGTTCATATTTTTTTAGAGTGGTTATTGTTCCCTTGGCTGTTTTTAAACGCCAATTTCTGAAAACATAGTGCCGTTCGTATCCTCGTCCTTGGCCGATATTTGCCATCATTGTGCCATTGGTTGGATGGAAGGGCATTGGTTAAATTGTTGGTTGGTCCTTGGGCCGTCCCTAGTTTGAGTTGCCATCCAATTATTTAACTTCAACTTTTGGCTGCCTGTCTCACCTCACCTTATGTTCGAGCTATCTTCTCAGGCCGACCCTTGGAACACTTCAGAGGACCACGTGTTCTGTTCGTTTTAGATCGTGATTTTCGTTCCAGTTTGAAGTACTGTGCGAGGCCTTTTGCCGTATATTAATTCAGTTCGTTTTAAATTTTACATAAAGGACATCATCCGGGCTACATTAAAATTTTGAAGATTGATTTTATTTAAAAAAAGTAAAATCTATTCCTAAAAATGGTTTGTATCTGAAATTGTTTGTAATCCAGGTTCTGAGCCGTTAGTTGTTCGATGTGTTGTGTGTGGCCATCAGCCGAGGATTCACGTGAACCCCTTTTAATACGGCCTTCAGCCGTGTGTATTCTTTAAAGGAAAATTTTTTATAAGAAGGAAGGGCTTTATTTTAAATTGTTTGTCTGACTTGTCGTTCAGGCATTCAGCTGTTGTTTCAAATTTGTTTGTGGTGTTCAGCCCTGCAATAAGTTAATATTCTTTAATTAGGCTTTTGCTCATTCTATTGTAAGGTTAAAAACAAGTTTCTTGGTTGGAAAAATCGTTTCTTAATGTGTTTGAATTATAGTTCTTCAGACGTGTAGTGTAGGACTTCAGCCACTAATTGTTTCCAATTGCATGCTTTTTAAATGGAAAAGAATTTTTACCTCCTGTTTTTAATTTCTTTTGATTTATAACCCAGGCCTTCCGCTGTTCTTGTTTTTGCTGTTGTTTTGGGCCTTCAGTCCAGAAAGCATCTTGACTTCTTCAACTAAGCCTTCAGCCGTATTGCTTAGTGTGATTTTTTTAAAGCAATGTGTAAATGAGTGGTTCTTAGAAAATTAAAGTTGTGTGATTGTGCAACTCACAGTAACTGTTTACGGCCCCATCCATAATCGTAACCTTATCGTCGGCGAGTATGGCGGCGACCGGGATAGAGGTCGTATTCTTCCAATGCTTGGGAGAGGCACAGAGCTGTTATTCCTTGCGTCATGGTGTTTGGAACTGGTAGCAGCTGAGGAAACTCTGGCGGCACAATGGACATTCTGCATCTTCGTGTGCAACAGTATCGTGACGCCATTTTCAACTGGAGAATGCTCGTCCACATATGACACGTACGTGATAATGAGGTACTCCTGTGGCCAGCATCATACCCGGATCTGTCCCCAATAGAATATTTGTGGAACCAGCTCAGACTTCAGCTCTGTCCCAGGGCCAGTGTCCAGGACACTAAGGAATTGTTACAATAGCTGTGGGCCAAATTGCCTCTAGAGAAGATACAAGGTCTTTATCACACCAGTTCAAACCGAATCAGTGCGAACAGGTGCAACATCATAATGATAAATGGACTCTTCGTGAATATGACTCCATCTTGAAATCACTAACGAACCATCACATATCCCCTCAACCCGTGACGGTCCATTTCATTACTCCTCCCCTTCTGCAGGAGAGGAATGTTTTTTTTTTTAATTGAAGGGTATATAGTAGCATCTATAACACACTCGAATAATACACGTCATTAAGCATGTTTCAATTTACTGGTATAAGTATTTTCTATAAGACAACCTGTTATCGAATATGGAACAATCAATCTGTACTGTAGTAGGAGCTTTTGACACTGAATGTAACAGCATCACCAAATGTAGTGGGAAGAGTTAGAATGCACTATATTAAGACTTGTCCGAGCTTCCCAAGTGATTTATTGATTCCAACTACAGTGCCGTGTTCCCCTTGGTCTGTGTCACTGAGTCCTGCAATTCTGAGAACACCACTTTGCTGCCTGTGAAACGGCTTGGCGTGGAATGACTGCCTCAGCAGCATGTGAACGCACTGCTGTGTGTCGGCCTTGTACAGCCGCAGAGTTGTGGCGTCGTCAGGATGCACCGGTAGCTGACTCAGCAGCCTTCGTTTCTGCCACCCCAGCGCCACCCAGTGTGAGCTGCAGGCAGCCCGCTGCGTTTTTTCTTTGTCATCGTGGTTAAGACTGTGGTGACCACAAGCGCCTGCGATCAGATGTCCAAATGTGCAGCCCTTGCCTTAGGATGCCTCCGGTGTGTGTGGGGAGCCAAGACGACAGCCCGCAGTAGTGAGCCGTGGAGTGGCCTGCCGCTGGCTGGCTATGGACCCCGCGTCAGCTTCAGAGGGTTGAAAGAGCGATCTGCCGTGGACTGGAACGCTGGTGCCCCATCTACTGCTGTGTGTAGCCGGTGATGTGACGCGCCCCACCACCCATGAGAGCTGTCACAATGTGGGAAGTTGGTCCTATTATGATAGAAAACCGGCACCGCTATTTAGAAGTGGCTGTGCGCCTCTGTTTTGCTAACGTGCCGCTCCGAGTCATGTGCTCACAACACCTAGTTTCCGCCAGTGGGCCCCTTTTGGCTGTAACTTGCGCCATGCAAACTGCTGCGTTTACTCCATTTACTCTTTTCAGTGGTTCGACAGTCCTGTGGCCTCCATTCTATTTCACAACCACCGGTCAGCGTAACTAACTTTCAACAGGCCTGCACCTGGCTGTAACTTGTGTGCTCAGAAATGTAATTCCTCCCTCGTCATCTTGGCGTACGGGCTGTTAACTGCCGAGACCAGCAATACCTCCTCAGTTTTTTACTTCTACCAACATGCTCAGTACTCCCCATTTCAGTGATCTGAGGACAGGGATCACCAGTACGCTTCCACCCTCTTCAAAAGATCACTGTCCCTAGCAGGCTCACAATACTCGAAAACACAAACAGCATACGAAAATACAATGCCTAATTAATTTATGCAAACCCAATGATACATAACATGAAAAAAACTACAAATACTCCACAACTTTCTGGATTGCAAAGCATACATTACTTCATGCTGTACTGTATCTTCCTGGTTTTCCTTGTGCTGAATACCTCTCTTCACTCTCTCTTTCTTCTACTCCCCTTTCTGTAACATGCCTGGAATCACATCTGGGCAACTCTTAAACAGCCGTAACTGCCCATTGTGTACCATCATTGTTCTAGTTGGCAGCTGAAGCTTAACATTAACCGAGGATGTGATTTCAACAACTTGGTATGGCCCCCTAATACCTTGTGAAGAACTTCTTCATTTTCCCTTTTTACGTGTAAGGTCTGTACAGCATTACCCATTGGCCCACTCTATAGTGTGGTAAACTTCCCTTCCGCTTCACTGCATCTTCCTGCCTTTCAAAGCCTTCGTATCACATTTTGTACCCGTTTCCACACATCTCGATTTGTTCTCACGAATTGATGTACAGATTCACCGGTCCTTCCTTTCGGTGGCTTCAATAAATCAAATGGTGACAGGCATTTTTCGTCTGCACACTACCTCATGTGGAGACAAATCGGTATTTGTAAGGATTTTCACATTATGTTCGCATACAATATGCTTAAAATGCTCGTCCCACTGATGGTGATGAGAATCCACATAAAAACTCAGCATCTTCTGATTGTTCTGTGTACCCGTTATGTCCTTCTGTTCGCCTGTGGATGCAACGTGCTCGTCCTCAACTTCTTTACATTCAACAATTTACACAGTTTGTTCATTAAATCCGACATGAAGTTGGTCCCTTGGTCAGTAATTATTGTTTCCGGTACACCAAACTTCAAAATCCAGTTATTTACTAACGACAAACTTCCTATTGGCTTCTGTCTCGGGTTTTTCGGCCGACGTTCATCTAATGATTTTTCTGACGTTTCGCCAGCACGAGTGGCTGGCATTGTCAAAGCTTCACCCTCCATTGCCGGTGGTGAACTGGAGCCGAGCTCGCGGCCGCAGACTATATGTACCTGGCGCGCCAACGTCCGAGGGCTTCTTCGCGGTCATTTCCGGTGCCGTTCTCCTCTTGCTACCTGCGACGGTCGTTCGCTGCAGTACGGGAAGCCAGGATCCGTTTACCTTAAGGCTTTCCTCTTTCTTGTTCAAACTGTTCGCGTGTTTTTGTATTTCTACAGCCTCTCTGAACAAGCGCGTGTGATAGTGCTTCTCTACAGCCAGAACTTCCGCGTCGGAGAATTTTATTACGTGGTCGGTCTCATTCAGTGCGTGCTCTGCCACGGCCGATTTCTCCACCTGCCCCAACCTGCAATGTCGCTTATGCTCTTTGATACTGGTGTTAATGGATCGTCCAGTCATTCCGACATAAACTTTTCCGCGTGTGCATGGTATACGGTATATTCCCGACATTGCAAGCGGGTCTCTTTTCTCCTTCGCTGATCTAAGACACTCTTTGATCTTCTTTGTCGGTTTGAAAATCGTCTTTACACCATGTTTGCGCAATATACGGCCGATTCTGTCTGTCACTCTGGGAATGTATGGCAGAAAGGCCGTACCCGACATTTCTTTTTCTGGTTTCTTACTTCGCCGAGTGTTTGCCTCTGTTACGCTTCTAATATAATTTGTGGAGTACCCATTGCTCCTCAGGACAGTTTACAGGTGTTGCATTTCTCGTTTGAGGTGTTGCGGCTCACATATTCGTCCTGCTCTCGTTACGAGCGTACTAATCATGCCTCTTTTCTGGCTCGGGTGGTGGTTTGACAGTTTGTGCAGGTATCGGTCCATGTGTGTCGGTTTCCGATACACGCTGTGTCCCAGATTTTCGCCGTCCCTTGTGACCAGCACATCTAGAAATGGCAGTTCCTTGTCCTTTTCTACTTCCATGGTGAATGTTATGTTGGCATGGAGACTGTTCAAGTGTCTTAGGAAGTCACCGAGCTGTTCTTCACCATGCCTCGACACCACGAAAGTATCATCGACGTACATGTACCACACCTTAGGTTTGCAAGTCGCCGAGTCCAGTGCCTGTGCTTCGAATTGTTCCATGAAGACGTTGGCCACCACTGGACTGAGAGGACCTTTAATGCCTGTTGCTTTGGCATAGTGACCATCTCGACATACCTCGAAAAATGGTCTGTTGTTGTCAGAACGAATCTGTTCCCCGATGGTGTTCGCCTGAAAGGTCCTAAGACATCGATCCCCAACACAGAGAATGGACATGTCGCTTCCAGCAATCGTTGTACTTGTATCTGTTTCCGACTCGAATCTGCTCCCTGCACACATGATATACAATTATTGACATACTGATACGCATCTACTTTTCTTCCTCCCCACCAATGCCTCCCCGCCACCCTCTTATTCGTCGCTCTACACCCTGCATGACCAGATAGCACGTGATCATGTGCTTTCTTCAAAACCTCATCCCTCAGCTTCGATGGCACTACTACCCTTAGTCCTAACTTCGTTTCCATGCATAGAAGACCATCGTACACATTAAATTGTGACTGTCTCTGATGTTATTTACGATCGTTGTCCGCATCCTGTAATTCTTGCCATACCGCTAGGTCATAACCTATGACTTCTACTTTTGCCACCTTCCTACTTAGTGCATCCATGTTACCGTGCTTCTTCCCTTGCTTGTGCACCACCTCGTCGTCCACTAAGCCTCACAGCCCATCTAGCGAGTCTAGTGGACAGATCCTTCAACCCCAACAACCACTTCAATACAGCATGATCTCTCACTACCCGAAATCTCCTCCCGTATAAGTAACATTTGAAATATGTGATTCCATAGATTAAAGCATCTCCTTCCCTGTTGTTGAGTAATTCCTCTCTGCTGCATTCAACTGCCCAGACGAATAGGCTACTGGATGTTCTTTCCCATCAATTTCCTAAGAACACACCCTAATGCTTGATTCCATGCATCACATGCTAGTATAAACTCCTTTTCAAAATCTGGAAGCACAAGAACCGGACTTGATGTGAACACTTCTTTCAGTTTGTCAAACGCTTTCTAACACTCTTCTGTCCACTAAAATTTCACACACTTCCATAACAACCGCGTCAACGGCTGTGCTAAATTTGCAAAACCCTTCACGAACTTTCGATAGAAATTGCAAATTTCGATGTATGACTGCACTTCCGTAACTGTTTTCGGTTCCCAAAAATCCCTTACAGCCTGTACCAACCTCGGATCTGTTCGCACTCCGTTCTTACTGATGACGTGACCTAAATATTTCACTTCTCCGGATGCAAAATGACACTTCTCCGGGCTCAACGTTAAACGAGCTGCTCTTAACCTCACAAAGACTTATCTTAAATGCTGTCTATGCTGCTCCACACTACTTTAAAAGACTACAATATCATCCAAATAGATCAGACACTGCCGTGATTTCAAACCCTTCAACACACTGTCTAGCAACCACTGAAACGTTGCTGGAGCGTTTTTCAAACCGAATGGCATTCTGATGTACTAGTAATGACCTCCCGGTGTAGAGAAAGCAGTTTTTGGACGATCCTGTGGAGTCAGCTCTAACTGATGATAACCACTTGTCAAATCAATCGTAGAAAAGTACTGGTACTGTCCTAAGTGATCCACAGTCTCCGATATGTTTGGAATAGGGTATGCGTCCGTTACTGTCTTATAATTGAGGTATCGGTAGTCACAACAGAACCTGTATTTATTAGTTCCATTCCTAGTTTTTTTTTAGGCACAACGACAATACCTGCTCCCCAGCAACTATTACTGTGCGCTATAATACTGTTCGCAAGCTGCTGATCAGTGAAATCCTCCACAATCGGTTGCAAATACCTCGGTATTCTGTATGGTTTACGGTAAACAGGTGCTTCATTCTCTGTTGGTATCCTATGTTGAACTAATGGAATTGTTAGCAAGGGCCCTTGCGGAAAAAAACAAATCCTTAAATTCCACCAATAATTCTTCCATATGCCCTCTTTCTCCTCCTTTAAAATGCTTAATTTTGTCCCCCAATGGGGTTCTATCAGCAGTTAGTCGTTGATCGCTTCACCTACCTCTCGAACACCAGTCTTCGTCATCTGGCACATCCAAATTTGCTACTTAAATTCCTTTTCTCAATTTCGTATCTACAGCACTAAAATTATCCACGTTTACGGGAACTACTTGCTCGTTGTTCCCTTCCTGTACCCATACAATACTACGTTTCACACAACAAGCCAATGGATCCAAAACTTCATTATCCTCCAATGGTTCAACAACACATACTGTACTGGTAGATTCGACTCCAAACTTACCCAAAGCGACTTCCCGGTGCCACTAGACACACACTGCGGTTCATTTGGTTTGTTCATTACATTGAATGCCCCTCTCAACAGCTCTGCATCGACAACAGTTTCCCCTAGCTGAAATAACATTCCACCAAGTTCCACAGTTCGTTGTTCAAGGTCAATTTTGGCATGTTGTTGATGCAAGAAATCTACTCCTAGGATAATATCGTAGCCTTCGCTTACCCATGGTACTACCTCCATGCATGCATCAAATTGGACTTTCACTATGCGAAAGTCAACTGTCACTGACCCCAAAGGTGTGACCTCCTTATCCCCCCCTCCACTCCACAAACATATAACATGGTGGGTCTAACTTCCTTCATCCCATAAAACTCTTAGTAGCCACTGACACTTGCGCTACCTGTGTCCAACAAAATCTTAAACATTTTAGTTCCTACGGATCCTACCACTGAACATTTCACCTCTACATACGTATTTGTAGCATTGAAATTAAACGGGAGCTCCCTTAGGAAGGTCTTTGGCCCCCTCTGCCGTTTAATGGTTGTCCACCTCTACTAACTCCACTTCTCCATTCTCCACACTGCTGATTTCCACCCCTTCCTCTATTCCTCGGTGACTGGGTACATTGCCTCTGCGAATGTCCCGTGCGACAACACTTGCAACATTTTATACCCGCTGTAAACACTGCTTGTCTATCACGTACCCCCGTTGCCACGTCTATTTCCTCACATTGGATTTCCAGCTGAATGTCTGAACACATATCTTTCGGAATCCTTTCACACACTTTCCGCGATAAATGCGCCAGTAACCCCCTCAAAAATACATCAAGTGTCCTTTGCTCGTCCTCCTGCAACAGAATACCATTCGGTTCATCGCTCTGACCCAACTCTTAAGTGTACTCGTTAATTTCTGTTATTCTGTCGGCAAATTTCTATATCGGTCCCCCCTGTCTCTTCGTCACTATAATCAACCTCTCCCTAAAGTACAGAGCACTATTCTGTTTCTTGTACCTTTGTAAAAGCCCCTCCTTGAACTGCTTAAACTGTCCTGCCTTCCTTGAGGCCTCAGAACACCTTACATATGTCTTTGCTTCACCCGTTAATCTAATCTTGGCTACATGTAACAACTATTCATCCAACCAACCATTCATCACAGCTGAAGTTTCCAAGTCCTCCACAAACGAACACACATCCTCAGATGCCTTGCCAGAAAACGGAATAATCAAACTCACGGCAGCTGGTTCAGTCTCCTGCTGCGACGCCCTAGGCAAAAACGGTTGATCCGACCCAGTTTCCTGCTGACTTCTAGATGTTATTTCACTTCTCAACTACCTATTGTCCGCTGTCAATTGTACTACCTTTTACACCAAAATCTGTACCGCTTCTGGTACCGACACACCTTTCGTTCCTGACTCTTCCATTGTGTTGCTTTCGTTCCCAGTTAGTCCCAAAACAAAACATTTAAGTACAAGAATAACCTGACTCCCTACAACACAGTATCATCATATTCAGTAACATCATACTCAAACCAGTAGTAAAGTAATGAAGTGCCACGGGAGGAAAAAAAAAAACTTACTGCCCCAAATACACTAACACTTACTCTGACAACAAAAAATACTATGCCCAGGCAGAACATCTACAATGATCTGCCATAAGCTCTACTCAAAAACACAAAAAAGCATGAAAACGTCCAACGCTCAAAAGAAAACTGGTCAAAACTCACCACGTCTTCTGGCTGTAATGCAGGCAGTGGGCTCGAACATTGTACTGTACAGATGATGTCTGCTATTCTGACACCAAATATAGTGGGAGCTTCTGACACCAAATGTAACAGCAACACTAAAGGTGGTGGGAAGAGGTAGAAGGTACCACATTAAGATTCGTCCGAGCTCTCGAAGTGATTGATTGTTTCCAACTAGAGTGCTGCACTCCACTCAGTCTGCATTACCAGGTCCCGCAAAGCTGAGGACACCACTTCGCTGCCTGGGAAACAGCTTGGCACAGAGTGGCTGCTGCAGCGACATGTGCATGCACTGCTGTGTGACAGCCTTGTACGACCACGGAGTTGCAGCGTAGTCAGGATGCGCCAGTAGCCGACTCAGCAGCCTTCGCTTCTGCTGCCTCAGTGCCGCGTGGTGTGAGCTGCAGGTGGCATGGTGCATTTCTTCTTTGCCGTTGTGGTTAAGATCGTGGCGACAACAAGCACCCACGATCCAGCATCCGAATCTGCGGCCCTCGCCTTGGGATGCCTCCAGCTTGTGTAGGGAGCCAAGACGACTGCCCACGGTAGCGTGCCATAGAGTGGCCCACTGCTGGCTGGCTACAGACCCTGCGTCGGCCTCAGAGGGTCGAACCAGCGACCCGCTTTTTACCGTAACACTGGTGCGCCGTCAGCTGCCATGTGTAGTTGGTGGTGTGACACACACTGCCATCCAGGGAGATGTCACACTTCAATGCCTTGTTAGAACACTGGCACCTATTTATACGTGGCTATGCGCCCCTTCTTTGCTAACACGCTGCTCTGAGTCACGTACTCACAATACGTAGGTTGCGTCAGTGGGCCCCTTCTGCCTGTAACTTGCGCCATGCCACTGCGTTTACTCTTTCAGCGGTTCGACGGCCCTGTGGCCTCTATTCTTCTTAGCAACCGCTGATCAGCGTAACTTACTATCAACAGGCCCGCGCCTGGCTGTAACTTGTGCGCTCAGAAATGTCGCACCGAATCGAACTTTCCTATTTTTAACTACGGTGCTGTTTCATTACGACAGTGATCGCGAATAAGAGAATGCAGATAGCTAACGTGACGGCGTGACTGATGTGTCAGTTTTCGTGCTTAGTGACAGAGGTAAAGTATTTAAATTAATCTGTGCACCGTATCTATAGCAACTGTAGGAAGACAGTGATTAATCTTGAGTGACTGAGCAGTCCTCAGTGCTTTTATTCGTGGATGAACAAACACAGTTTTCTCCAGTCCTGCGGACGTAAATCGAAGGGTCACTGTTGAACCAATGTGTGGGCACTATCTCTGGTTTTAAAATTTCGAGGACTGTGCCTTCATGCAAACAAGCCTTGAGGTGAGTTGCATCAATCACTGATCTGAGGTTGTTTTGCGGCTGCTACGGAGTAGGGCAATGTATAAAGGAATATACTCGGTAAATACGTCAATGCCACATATTCCGTAGTGTGCACACTCTGGAACTGAAGTCCCACGACATCAAGCACAGAACGTCAACTGCGATAGTACATGGGTCTTCTCTTTACTTACAATAGATTTATGATGCACCTGGAGACATTTTTTTTAGTACAGAATCGTCAAGTATCAGCATCGTAAGTCATCGTCAACACGCTATCTCGGACTCCCAGAACGAAAATGGCTCTGAGCACTATGGGACTTAACATCTGAGGTCATCAGTCCCCTAGAACTTATAACTACTTAAACCTAACTAGCCTAAGGACATCACACACATCCATGCCCGAGACAGGATTCGAACCAGTGACCGTAGCGGTCACACGGTTCCAGACTGAAGCGCCTAGAACCGCACGGCCACCACGGCCGGCCTCCCCGAACTAATTGAGGTGCCGACAATGCAGAGAACTTTGAAGAAGACTCCTAAGTCATATCTGTTGTCAACTGAAAAAGTCTTCTCTTTAAAATAAAACGTTTTTCCAGTTGTAATACTGTAGTCTATCTATCTTCGAAAACATTATCGCTGCAACATGTAATCAAGCGTAATGAATATTAGGAAGGCGTCGATACCGGTGGGTGTCGTCATGTCATTCGTAAAAAATAATGTTTATGTAAATCGCTTTCTATGTAAACAATGTAATTCGTGAACTACTGGTTTCATCTAACATGAACAGAATCATTTTGAAGTATATTTTTGTCCAGAAACATAAATATGTAAAATTCATAAAGTTATTTACAACAGTATTTTCACCAAACGTTTCTTACTTTTACTTAAACATATGTGTAAAGTCGTTTCAAATACCTTCGTTGCGTTACGTAAATTAATAAATTCTTTGCCTACAATTGTGATATTTCTGATCTCTTTCTCTCTTGGCGAAGAAAGATTATGTAAACTCCGATGTGTTTGTGCAGTCAGAGTGAGCAGCTGGAGTTTTGTAGCACATGTGAGGTAATGGAAATAATTGCTGTGTAAATTAGTCACTACTGTGAACCATTTGCTTGAGTGTTTAAAAATACCGATCTTAAAAAGAATGACTTTTCATTATTAAGTAGATAAAGCCATCCATTAAACTATTACGGTTCTGGAAAGTTTCCAGATTTCTTTGTACAGGAAAAACATACGCAGAAGATAACAAAGAAGCCAATATAAATTTACGTAAGTACTAGATTCAAAATTTAGCAACGTTGGCACTAGTACTTCGAAAATTACACAAACTGACATATCAATAGTTTGATGTGTCAGTGGAGGTATGTTGTTGTTGTTGTGGTCTTCAGTCCGGAGACTGATTTGATGCAGCCCTCCATACTACTCTATCCTGCACAAGCTTCTTTATTTCCAAATAACTACTGCAAACTATATCGTCCTGTATCTGCTTAATGTATTCATCTCTTGGTCTCCCTCTATAGTTTTTACTCTCCACGCTGCCCTCCAATACTCGGAACATGTTGTACCAACCGACCCATTCTTCTAGTCAAGTTGTGCACAAATTCCGCTTATCCCCAGTTCTGTTCAGTACCTCCTCATTACTTACGTGATCTACCCATCTAATCAGCAGCATTCTTCTGTAGCACCACATTTCGAAAGATTTTATTCTCTTCTTGTCTGAATTAGTTATCGGCCATGTTTCACCTCCATACATGCCTACACTGCATACAGATATTTTCAGAAACGACTTTCTGACACTTAAAGATATACTCTATGTTAACACATTTCTCTTCTTCAGAAACGCTTTCCTTGCAATTGCCAGTTTACATTTTTTATCCTCTATACTTCGACCATCATCAGTTATTTTGCTCCCCAAATAGCAAAGCTCATCTACTACACTACTGGCCATTAAAATTGCTATACCACGAAGATGATGTGCTACAGACGCGAAATTTAACCGACAGGAAGAAGATCCTGTGATATGCAAATGATTAGCTTTTCAGAGCATTCACACAAGGTTCGCGCCTGTGGCGACACCTACAACGTGCTCATACAAAAACAGCAGTTGACCGGCGTTGCCTGGTGAAACGTTGTTGTGATGCCTCGTGTAAGGAGGAGAAATGCGTACCATCACGTTTCCGACTTTGATAAAGGTCGGATTGTAGCCTATCGCGATGGCGGTTTATCGTATCGCGACATTGCTGCTCCCGTTGGTCGAGATCCAATAACTGTTGGCATAATGCCGGCCGCGGTGGTCTCGCGGTTCTAGGCGCGCAGTCCGGAACCGTGAGACTGCTACGGTCGCAGGTTCGAATCCTGCCTCGGGCAAGGATGTGTGGGATGTCCTTAGGTTAGTTAGGTTTAAGTAGTTCTAAGTTCTAGGGGACTAATGACCACAGCAGTTGAGTCCCATAGAGCTCAGAATCATTTGAACAATTTTTTTGTTGGCATAATATGGAATCAGTGGGTTCAGGAGTGTAATACGAACGCTGTGCTGGATCCCAACGGCCTCGTATCACTATCAGTCGAGATGACAGGCATCGGATCGTGCAGCCACATCTCGATCCCTGAGTCAACAGTTGGGGACGTTTGCAAGACAACAACCATCTGCACGAACAGTTCGACGACGTTTGCAGCAGCATGGACTATCAGCTCTGAGACCATGGTCACTTCCACTATTCAAATTTAAGTCGCCATTCGATTTGTGTTATAAAATTTTGATAAGCATCCATGTAGACATTAACTGGCATGATTGTATTTCCTGTCCGATTTCGTTATGGAGATGTAAACAGCAGCACGATATTTTTAATTATCACACAATATTTATTCGGTAACCGACTTTCTCTTCTCACGTCTTCTTTGAGAACGTCTCATGATGTACTCTTCACGTAAACATGACTTTATCAAAAACGTAACACAAAACTGAATTTGTCACTGCTGTACTGACACGTACTGCAGTTACACGGGGTATCATAAATCACTCAGCTACTGGAGTTGACAGTAAACAAATGGAAGTCTCCTGGAGTTGACAGTAAATAAATGGAAGCACAAGGAAATGGCACACTGGTTATTCAGTCAACCCCATTCAGCTAAAGGTTTTTGTGAGTATAGTTAATGTCTGCCAACGAAGGTCGACACCAAAAATGAAAACCACGACAAAGATGACAATAAAAATTGTCCACCATTTGGATGACTTATCTGTGAAGTTGAAACTTCTAAATATTACTTAAATCGGAGTAACTGAAAAGGTGAAACTTCTACGTTTTTACTTAAGTTGCTTAATGCAACTGAACCTTCTAAAACTGCCGAGTGAAACTGAACCTACTGTCTCTTTGCTATTTTTTTTATCATTTCATTTCAGACAAAGACCTACAGAATTTTCCTTGCCAAATACAGCTCAAACTTGTCCTATTCATTTATTATCCACAAATGACAAGAATAGCGCAATCTGACTATTAATTAACACAAAAGAATGGTCCTGAATTAGACGAAATCCTAAAAATAACCCATACCTTTTTATAAGTCACTTATCTCAGAGGAAATCTTCATGACAAGAACTACAGCAACTGCAGCCAGCTAAATAGAAATGTTATAATTACTGTAGGCTCTAACTACTAATAGGCGTGTGGTTAGCCAAGGAAAGATTTTGTTGCATAGCAAGCAATGTATTTAGCAAATTTTACCTCAATCACGTGACTTCCAGTTTCAAAAATTATATAATCGTCTGTGAAATCCAGTTACAAAAATTATATGCTCGTCAATAATTCCATTGCCCACATTTTAAATACAAGTCCAACGAATATTAAATCTCCATGATGGACACACGTCCAGGCCATCCGCTCACACTAACACTGCAAATTCCATCACTGCTAACTATTAACTTCTAACTGCGAGTCCGACCAGTCACAGAGTCTCTTACAGAGGGCGCACAGCGCTGCCAGTGATATTAATGTAGTCTAAAGCACTGCTGACATATAAACAGACTACTTACATAGCCCCCCTGCTCCTCTCAAACAATTTTACAAAGTGTTTTGGGGCAGTGGCCAAGACTAATTTGCTACAAAGAATTTTATATTAGCAATAGCGAATAGATCAGATGCACACAATAAGTATTACACTGTTGGTCAATAAAGCAAAAATTTTCCTCGCCGTCCCTGAAGACAGTCTTAACCATTCAACAGAAGAGTAGTCTATGGCAGTTTTATGCACTAAGTCTGAGCAGTAAAAGAAAATGCACATGTAAATAGTGTACCTCCATGCAGTAGTGAAGACATAGTGTTGTCCTATCAACAGAAACACAGAGCTGATTCTTCACATGAAGATTGTTAATCGGTCACAACAGAGCAGACCCACAGCAGGATAAGTCGAAATCTAGAAGAATATTGATAGAACTCATAGGTCACCAGAGAGCAGACCCACAGTATTCGTTGTAGAGATTAAGGTAGTATTGGGCCACCAAAGGTGGAGACTCACTGTAGTCCTTGTAGAAATGGCCAGCATCCATCCATTGTGACTGTGCAGGTGCACAACAACATTTGAAGTGTCTTGCAGAGAATGTAGCAAGTCCATGAACCACCACTAGTGCAGCCACCAAGTTTTTTTTTAATGCAGTATCCTTAGAATTAGCAATGCTGTTAACCAGTCCCTTGCTGATTTATTAAGGCATGTGCGAGCACTAACACAGTCATATAACCTCTGAGATTTTGTACATATAGTATGGCCAACAGACAAATGTGTGCAGTGAAATTAATCTGCACTGTTTACCTTACTTGGCGAAATAGTGTCTATACAATCACAATTTTACAGCAGAAGAATACGATTACAGAGGTATAGAAAACATCATTACAGTAAAGAACATGATAAAACAGATAACATTTGTAGCAATACAGGATTTACAGAAAGAATGAAAATAAACATATTCATGAGTATTACAGGAACTATGACATAAGTAAATAAATGAAAAATGAGAATATCCTTAGAAACATTACCTTGACACATGAGTGTTAAAAGAAAACATAACATAATAAATAATGTCTGGACATCTTCCCAAAGTAAAGAATATGTCACAAAAACTGATTATATTTGAGGATAATAGTATTCCTCATCATAGTGAATGCAGTTTAGTATTAGGAGAAAAAAATTATTCCAAATTTAACTTATCAGGTAAACACACAGAGATAGGAAGAACGCAGACACACAAGGATACACATAAATACATAGAGAAATGACACAAAAGGAAACGACAGGGTCTGTTTTCAGTGTAATATTTGGTACTGCAGTTCTTGTGGTGAGCATTGTATACGTCTTTTTTATTTTTCGCCTTTCAATAATATCCTTCATGCTGATCCCTCTATAGCTTTCAGCCAAAACTACTTGATTTAATTCTCAGAGATCTTCCTTAGTTCAACATTTGTTCCCAAAAAGAAGTCCTATCTCTCTGAGGTCACTATACCCTACGTATCTGTTCATTTCGTTTTTCAAAATAATTATTCCTCATTGTACAATACTCTTTGGCCGAACCTTTCTCTTATAGCTTCTCAATGGATTTCTTCCCAACTCATCACAACTCATTTTCTTATATAGCATACCCTCTCTTAAACTAACTTAAATCTATTGAGTTGAGATACATAAATTAGAGAATGAAGCAGTGCAGCAGCACAAAACAATTAACACAAACAACAATGACAAAAATGCAAATTGGCAAAGCAAGCAGCAGAATATCTAAATTAGCAAAAAAATGCAACATTACATCTAATATCAAGCAATATGCAGTAAACAAGAAGGTAAATCAGTGGTAAAACTGGCTTATCACAGTAATACAAAGTAAAATTCAGTAGGATATCACCTGACAAAGAGCAGCAGCAAATGCAATAACTTATACCTAAACATGACAACACACAATCAGAAAAAAATATTACAGTAAAGACAGCAACGCAGATAAGGGAAATGTCTATTCACATCTTAATGTCTATGTCACATCTTAACACGAGGGTGGTGCACCACAACAACGTATTCTACTAAAAAATTACCAAGTCCTTGAAAAGAAAATTATGTATGCAATTCCTGTTACTAGTCCCTTCTTCTTATTATTGTTCTTTCCTTTCCAAGTGCTTTATTATTTAATGGATCTGTTGACAGCAAGTGTTTACATTAGCATATTACTTAATTTTATTTTATAAAACCAATACTGCAGGGCAGCTAGAAACTAGATATCAAAGAAAATAAGCAAATATGTACAAAGCATAGCATAAAACATAATTCACCAGCCATATGGCTTTTCATAAGAAAGTAAAAATTCTCTCAACTCACATAGAAAGACACTTGTCATAATCAGGTGTGTAGATGGAAGAATATTTCTCACCACATACTAAGCATTTCAATAAGTAGCACAAAGTACAAGCTCCAAAGTGTAATCATATGCTTCCAAGTAATAATGTCTCCGGTTTGTCGTGCATTCTCCAAAAAAATATCAATATTGAGGTCGACGGCCTCTCTTTTCTACAGCTGTGTGAGTGCTTGCAGCTGTGCAGCGTGCTTCAAAGTGGCTTACATGACACCATTAAATTTGAAAGGCAACACAACAATGGGTTTTTCCAGGGTGCTAGCGCACAGCCAGTTGCAGCAGATCATTACGTCAAGAAGCCCTACACTTTTTACCAAGATATTTGCGACAACAGTGTCAGCTACAACGACAGTTCCATACAAATAAAAAAATTCACAGGTGGAAAAATCAAAGGAGTAGTGAGTGGAAGCGAAATCTCATCACTAACAGTGTCCAAAAAATTTTGTCTGCATTCTGTTACAATCACATATATACTCACTTTTCATAACGATCATATCATCCGTATCTCGACGTCATAATACACATGATTCTCGCAAAAATATCGTCATAACATATCAATCATATCTCAAAATCGTTGTAGCTTCCTCCAATAATTTTAAAATCTTAAAAAAAGGCTCTCTTGCTCGTTTCAATAATGTCATCTACCTCAAACGTACTTCAAAAATCATGATCCCATAAAAAAATACATCTCTCAAAGCTTTCGCAGTTTCACAATGGTTCTGAAAATATATGTGAACAGTTCACAAAATGTAGACAAAGTACCATTTCATAAATGTAAAGTAATCGAACTGCGTGATTACGTAGATATGTGTCAGAGACATAGTAAAAAAAAGTTTATTCCTTTCAGTAAAATGACCAGATAGCTACGTAATTCTATGTTATAGAAATATGGTACTGATGTATAAAATTGTATAAGCAAATACCGTATTAACTAGGGCTCCTTGTACTTGCCACGTGCATGGTACACAAAGTAGGCGTACTCCCTTGAGGGATAATGTAATCATACCTCAGATGTTACAGATCAAGACTGCTGAATGATGTATCGCCGAAAACCTTCTCTGTATCATTGTAATTCAAAAATATTTCTAAAAATGTTCCAAGTACAAAAATTAATCACTCAATTGCGTGTCCTGTACCGCTAAACTGTGCTTCTTGCTGTCGTTGGGTAACGGTAAAAATGTGACAAGTGTCGTAGTTATCGTCGTTCATACTCTAAGTTCCCCAAAAATCAATGTACTTATTTTTGTCATATACAAAAGTGAAGTGCTTTGTGTATAAATGTCGTAGTTATTACGTTCATTGCCGTGACCTTGAAATTACTGTACTGTAATGTATTGTTGCGTTAAGAAAAATACCAGACTCATTGTAGCTATGACACAAAAGTCATTACCAAAATGTGTTTTACTTTCCAGAAGAACGTAGAAAAACTGTGCAGACATAAAACAGATGCAGCGCAAAAGCAAGAGTGAAGATTGTGTCACTCGTAAGTCGCGGCGTAGTATAATCAAACAAACCAAATACTCTGCCATCAGCGACCTCTCAGAAAGTAAAAAAAATTCATTTCAAGTAAATCAAAATGTTGCAGTAAAGCCTCATTAGCAGTATATGTTCCAAGAACGTGAGCATTATAGTCGTGGTTTAATCGTGCAACTAACAAGCCAAGTGTACAAACAATGAAACTATGTCATCAGTTTCCTATAAAAATGAAATCGTCAAATTACTAACTTAAAAAGTTCCATAGGTTATTAACTACACAGATAACTTCAAAACATCGCTGCATGCGAAGTGTGGCAAAGCGTAATAGTAACTTGAAATGAAAAATTTAATAGTAACGACTAAGTCAGAAAGCAAACTATTTCTTAATAAACGGTTTTACACGAGAAATGTGGTATAATCTTTTGTTAATTTTTTGTTTGTTTGTACTCTAATAACCAATTAGGAGGAAAGAAATAAGAAAATTGAAGAAACCAAGACTGTGGATGTATATCATTTCTAGAATTCTTGTTGTTGTTGTTGTTGTGGTCTTGAGTCCTAAGACTGGTTTGATGCAGCTGTCCATGCTAGTCTATCCTGTGCAAGCTTCTTCATCTCCCAATACTTACTGCAACCTACATCCTTCTGAATCTGCTTAGTGTATTCATCTCTTGGTCTCCCTCCTTCCACGCTGCCCTCCAATACTAAATTGGTGATCCCTTGATGCCTCAGAACATGTCCTACCAATCGATCCCTTCTTCCAGTCAAGTTGTGCCACAAATTTCTCTTATCTCCAATTCTGTTCAATACCTCCTCATTAGTTATGTGATCTACCCATCTAATCTTCATCATTCTTCTGTAGCACCACATTTCGAAAGCTTCTATTCTCTTCTTGTCTAAACTATTTATCGTTCATGTTTCACTTCCATACATGGTTACACTCCATACAAATACTTTCAGAAACGACTTCCTGACACTTAAATCTATACTCGATGTTAAGAAATTTCTCTGCTTCAGAAACGCTTTCCTTGCCATTGCCAGTCTACATTTTATATCCTCTCTACTTCGACCATCATCAGTTATTTTGCTTCCCAAATAGCAAAACTCCTTTACTACTTTAAGTGTCTCATTTCCTAATCTAATTCCCTCAACATCATCCGACTTAATTCAACTACATTCCATTATCCTCGTTTTGCTTTTGTTGATGTTCATCTTATACCCTCCTTTCAAGTCCCTGTCCATTCCATTCAACTGCTCTTCCAAGTCCTTTGTTGTCTCTGACAGAATTACAATGTCATCGGCGAACCTCAAAGTTTTTATTTCTTCTCCATGGATTTTAATACCTACTCCAAATTTTTCTTTGTTTCCTTCACTGCTTGCTCAATATACAGATTGAATAACATCGGGGCTACAACCCTGTCTCATTCCTTTCCAAACCACTGCTTCCCTTTCATGTCCCTCAACTCTTATAACTGCCATCTGGTTTCTGTACAAATTGTAAATAGCCTTTGGCTCCCTGTATTTTACCCCCGCCACCTTCAGAATTTTAAAGACAGTATGCCAGTCAACATTGTCCAAAGCTTTCTTTAAGTCTACAAATGATAGAAACGTAGGTTTGCCTTTCCTTAATCTAGCTTCTAAGATATGTCGTAGGATCAGTATGACTCACGTGTTCCAATATTTCTACGGAAACCAAACGGATCTTCCCCGAGGTCGGCTTCTACCAGTTTTTCCATTCGTCTGTAAAGAATTCGCGTTAGTATTTTGCAGCTGTGACTTATTAAACTGACAGTTCGGTAATTTTCTCATGTGTCAACACCTGCTCTCTTTGGGATTGGAATTATTATATTCTTCTTGAAGTCTGAGGGTACTTCGCCTGTCTCATAAATTTTGCGCACCAGATGGTAGAGTTTTGTCAGGACTGGCTCACCCAAGGCTGTCAGTAGTTCTATTGGAACGTTGTCTACTCCTGGGGCCTGTTTCGACTCAGGTCTCTTAGTGCTCTGTCAAACTCTTCACGCAGTATCATATCTCCTATTTCATCTTCATGTACATCCTCTTCCATTTCCATAATATTGTCCTCAAGCACATCGCCCTTGTATAGACCCTCCTTCCACCTTTCTGCTTTTTCTTCTTTGCTTAGAACTGAGTTTCCCTCTGAGCTCTTTATATTCATACAAGTGGTTCTCGTTTCCCCAAAGGTTTCTTTAATTTTCCTGTAGGCAGTATCTATCTTACCCCCAGTGAGATAAGCCTCTACATCATTACATTTGTCCTCTAGCCATCCCTGCTTACCCATTTTGCACCTCCTGTCGATCTCATTTTTGAGACGTTTGTATTCCTTTTTGCCGGCTTCATTTACTGCATTTTTATATTTTCTCCTTTCATTTATTAAGTTCAATATTTCTTCTCTTACCCAAGGATTTCTAGTAGCCCTTGTCTTTTTACCTACTATATCCTCTGCTGCCTTTACTACGTTACCCCTCAAAGATACCCAATCTTCTTCTACTGGGTCTCTTTCTCCCATTCCTGTCAATTGTTCCCTTATGCTCTCCTTGAAACACTGTACAACCTCTGGTTTATTCAGATTATCCAGTTCCAATCTCCTTAAATTGCCACCGATTGCAGTTTCTTCAGTTTTAATCCACAGTTCATAACCAATAGATTGTGGTTAGAGTCCACATCTGCCCCTGGAAATGTCTTACAATTTAAAACCTGGTTCCTAAATCTCTGTCTTACCATTATATAATCTATATGAAACCTGTCAGTATCTCCAGGCTTCTTCCATGTACACAACCTTCTTTTATGATTATTGAACCAAGTGTTAGCTATGATTAAGTTGTCCTCTGTGCAAAATTCTACCAGGCGGCTTCCTGTTTCATTCCCCCCCCCCCCCCCCAATCCATATTCACATACTACGTTTCTTCCTCTCGCTTTTCCTACTACCGAATTCCAGTCACCCATGAATATTAAATTTTCGTCTCCCTTCACTATCTGAGTAATTTCTTTTATCTCATCATACATTTCTTCAATTTCTTCGTCATCTGCAGAGCTAGTTGGCATATAAACTTGTACTACTGTAGTAGGTGTGGGCTTCGTATCTATCTTGGCCACAATAATGCGTTCACTTTGCTGTCTGTAGTAGCTTACCCGCAGTCCTATATTTTTATTCATTATTAAACCTATTCCTGCATTACTCATATTTGATTTTGTATTTATCACCCTGTATTCGCCTGACCAAAAGTGCTGTTCCACCTGCCACCGAACTTCACTAATTCCCACTATATCTCATTTTAACCTATCTATTTCCCTTTCTAAATTTTCTAACTTACCTGCCCGATTAAGGGATCTGACATTCCACACTCCGATCAGTAGAACGTCAGTTCTCTTTCTCCTGATAACGACGTCCTCTTGAGTAGTCCCCGCCCGGTGATCCGAATGGGGGAGTATTCTACCTCTGGAATATTTTACTCAAGAGGAAGCTATCTTCATTTAACCATACAGTAAACCTGCATGCCCTCGGGAAAAATTACGGCCGTAGTTTCCCCTTGCTTTCAGCCGTTCGCAGCACCAGCGCAGCAAGTCCGTTTTGGTTAGTGTTACAAGGCCAGATCAGTCAATCATCCAGACTGTTGCCCCTGCAACTACTGAAAAGGCTGCTGCCCCTCTTCAGGAACCACGCGTTTGTCTGGCCTCTCAACAGATACCCCTCCGTTGTGGTTGCACCTACGGTGCGGGTATTTGTATCGCTGAGGAACGCAAACCTCCCCACCAACGGCAAGGTCCATGGTATCAATAATATCGAATATTGCACAACGTAGTTGTTATTGTTGTTGTTGTCTTCAGTCCTGAGACTGGTTTGATGGAGCTCTCCATGGTACCCTATCCTGTGCAAGCTTCTTCATCTCCCAGTACGTCCTGCAACCTACATCCTTCTGAATCTGCTTAGTGTACTCATCTCTTGGTCTACCTCTACGATTTTTACCCTCCACGCCGCCCTCCATTGCTAAATTTGTAATCCCTTGACGTCCCAGAACATGTCCTACCAACCAATCTTTTCATCTGGTCAAGCTGTGCCGCAAACTCTTCTTCTCCCCAATTCTGTTCAATACCTCCTCATTAGTTATGTGATCTACCCATCTAATCTTCATCATTCTTCTGTAGCACCACATTTAGAAAGGTTCTATTAACTTCTTGTCCAAACTATTTATCGTCCATGTTTCACTTCCTTACATGGTTACACTCCATACAAATACTTTCAGAAACGACTTCCTGACACTGAAATCTATACTCGATGTTAATAAAGTTTTGTTCCTCATAAACGCTTTTCTTGCTATTGCCTGTCTACATTTTATATCATCTCTACTTCGACCATCATCAGTTATTTTGCTCCCCAAATAGCAAAACTCCTTTACTATTTTAAGTGTGTTATTTTCTAATCTAATTCCCTCAGCATCACCTGAAGTTACTCGACTACATTCCATTATTCTTGAATCTTCTGAATTTATGCGTTGTGATGAAGAGCCTATAGTCTAAATCATCATGACGCCGAGTCGCAAATCGGTCATTCTTACATCGTGTCGGCGGTCCCATCTCAAAGTTCAGTGCACCCTGCCGACTCGTTTCAAGATCTCCGAAGTACCATGAATTATTGCCGTGTGACATTTGTGTCATAATCGTATCTACTGCTTCCTTGAGGTTTTCCTGATTTTTCTTTTAATTTCCTTTTTTTTCTTTATTTATTTTTTTACATGTTGCGTTACCGTATCGGTAGATGGAACTGAGTCAGTTTTAGCCTGCAAGGCGTCGTGATTTTCATATTTTCATGAATAATAATCTCCATTTCTTTTACGTCAGCTTCATGATTCTGTAATGTGTCTTCATGTCATGAAAAGATAGACTGAAAATATTCACAAAATTGTGTTTTTGCATCTTCAGAAACGTTTTGATGTTTCGATTCGATTTCGGGTGTCTCAGCGGTTAAATCTTCACGTGTTTGTTCGAGTGGTTGCTCAATTGAGTTACATTTTTGGAGCTGTTGCAGTACCCGTTCCTGATTTTGTACCATTGTGTCTAACTTTTGGTTTATAAGTTTCTGATTTTGCTTCACTTGCTGCATTAATTGTAATAACAATGTATTTTGTGAATGAACCATGTTCGTTTGTGCTTTCCGGCAATGTATTTGCAACGGCAATATTCGCATTTTGAAAATCAGAGAGTGAGTCTTGACTTAATTGAGAAAAGGGTGATGTCGCAAAACCTGAATCTGCGGTATTTGTAAGATTTGGTTCTGTTATTTCGCATTCCTGAGTCCAAATCGATTGACAATACTTCCCTGTTCACTGATTGTTTCACTGTCTATATCATTATTTGTTGCCTGGTTCACGTCCCTATGCAAAATTACCAAATTATTGTCAGTTCGTTACTAGATGGTGCTAACAAGCTACGCTCCTCTTCACTGTCATTTCTCAATTTGCTTTGTAGCCTAGTGTTACGTTTTTCACACGCCATGATTATCACAGTTTTTCACACGATAACACACAAAAAGCAATCTGAAAGCCAAAAATGGGAAGACACACTAAAACAGCACTGAAAATAATCAATATCTAATTAGTTGCAAACGCGACTGCGAATTACTTGGCGCAAATCTGCGTGCAAGCCACAACTGCTGTGCTCATTACAATATAGAACAGTAATACAAAACTAAAACTACAAAGGAAATTCCATCTATACAATTATGCGCTAGTAATAAACAATAACTAATTTCTAATCTTACACTAATTATTCAAACTACAAGAAAATCAGAAGATTCCAGTGAAGTATCCTCGGCTAAGGGTCGACAGGTGAAACTTCTAAATATTTATTTGTACTTAAATTGTAATAACTGAGAAGATGAAACTTCTACGATTTTACTTAAACTGCTTAATGCAACTGAACCTTCTAAAACTGCCGAGAGTAACTGGACCTACCGGCACTTTGCTATTTTTTTATCATTGCATTTCAAACAATTACGTACAAAATTTTCCCTGTCAAATACAATTCAGACTTATCCTATTCATTTATGACCCACAAAATACAAGGATAACGCAACCTGACTATTAATTAACACAAAAGAATTGTAGAAGAAATTCTGACAAAAACCCATCGATTTCATAAGTCACTTACCTCAGAGAAAATCTTCATGACAACTACAGCCAGTTAACTAAAAAGATTGTAACTACTGTATGCTCTAACTACTAATTGGCATGTGGTTAGCAAAGGAAAGATTTTGTTGTAGAGCAAACAATGTATTTAGCAAATTTTACCTCAATCATGTGACATCCAGTTCCAAAAATTATATAATCGTCTGTGACATCCAGTTCCAAAAATTATATACTCGTCAGTAACTCCGTTACCCACATTTTACAATTCATGTCCAACGAATATTAAATATCCATGACGGACACACGTCTGGACTGTCCACTCGTGCTAACACTGCAAACCTCCATCAGCGCTATTAACTTCTAACTGCGAGTCCGAATAGCCACAGAGTTCCTTACAGAGTGCGCACAGCGCTGTCAGTGACATAAAGTGCTACCAACATACAAACATATAAACTGGCTACTTAGAAAGTGACTGCATTTTATTTTTCTGATTCATAACGGGGCTGGTACAGCGACCAGTACGTATGATATGAAGAAACAAGCAGCCTTAGTTGTAGTGTTAAATATTTTTATTATATCCCAATGACGGGTTTAAAATTTTTTAAAGTATCTTTGGATTGTCTAATATTTGGTACCGATGGGTACATGGAATACGGCACATAAAATATCCCAGCAGGTAAACGCCCCTTGTTAAAGCTTTCAAAACACTGCGCGGTGAGATTTCTGTATGTAGTGCAGTCCGATGCAAACCAAACGGGATCAGGCCTTCAGTAATGCTTTATATCGTTAACATGTCAGAGGTGTAGTGCACATTGTCCGGCATATTTTCGATGTAAAGCTTTACTGCGGCCTGATCCTGTTTGGCTTGCAACGGACTGCACCGCGTGCCGTAATGAGGCTTTGACAAGGAGAATTTACTTGCTGGGATATTTCTTGTGCCGTATCCCATGTACGAATCGCTGCCAAATATCGGCCAATAAGAAGATGCCTAAATAAAGATGAAACGCGTTACTGGGAAATAAAAAAAAAATTAGCACTGAAACCAAGTCTGCTTGTTTCTTCATATGCACTTTATTTGTACGTTACAAATCTGGAATGAAATTTTGGCAACTCAAAATATATTTCGAAAGATATAGATGCATTTTACAATTAACAAATTAATATCATTATTAATTGAAACTTTGTCTTTTAGTTGAGACGAGTTACTTGTATACGTCAAGTAGTAAGTTGATTCGCTCTCTTGTCAGGCTTCGTGGGTTTAGTTCATAGAAGCTGTCCACCAGAAAACCTGTTACGTCGCTGCAAATAAGAAATGCTTCTGACTTCAGATGAAGACTGAGGACAATTTCTAAATGCTAAACCAGTTGTGAAAACCTGAATCACAGTATGAGAGCTAATGAAGATATAAATGAAAAGACTGGTGTGAAAAGAGATGGATAATTTCATGTAGTTTTACGTTGTAGTTTGTTTAGTTACATCAGAAACAATAACTATCATTAAGATCTATTACTTGAATTTTTCCTGGCAGAGTAAGTATTCCATGAGGTTCCAACCACATGGCGTTCTATGCATTATTCTGCCACATAAATCTTTGCCACGACGAAACCCATATGTGGAAAAACGTTTGGTGGAAGATCTTTTTGAGCACGATGACGTCTTTCAACTTGATAAGGCGACCAGGTGATTTCTTTCATATCTACAGCAATAATAAAGAAATTCACTGTTTTGACATCTGAAATTTAACTCCGCGGGATCGCAGTTGGAAAGAAGACGTGCATGTAACACTAACGTTATGGATGGACCTACACGCCTCTGATGAAACAACATTGGACAGAAGCCGCTAAACTCGCCACAGGGCGCTTGTGCATCAGTAACCTATGGGCGTGCTTCCCAGCTACAATTTTGCTGCCGCCTTAGCGATGTACACCATCGATTTCCAGTGCAAAACTGTCACCTCAAGATGGATGAATGGTTTTCAGTAGAGATATCGCGGCAAGATGCCGACGCCATCCAGATGCAACCTCATGGTATAAGTTTCATTGCGACAAAATTTAGATTATCATGAATTCAGGGCTTTCATTCTAAAGTATTCCATTAGATGTGGCTGGAGAATTTCCGACTGATCTTAGATTGACAAAAATAGCGGAGAATTCAATAGAATTCTGTCTCAAGATACGCTGGAGCATTCCACAATACACATTATTTTAATGGGCTATTTCCGTCCGAACAGTCCACGAAACCCGGACGGTACCAACCGACCGCCATATCATCCTCAGCCGACTGGCGTCATAGGACGCCGATATCGAGAGGCGTGAGGACAGCACACCGCTCTTTCGACCATGTCAGTTTTCGTGAACTGGAGCCGCTACTACTCTGTCAAGTAGCTCCTCACGAGGCTGACTGCATCCAGTTAGATCAACAGCTCTTGGCGGCCCGGATCCAAGAGCCAAAAACGCGCGACAGTGCTTATGTTCGGTGATGTGACGGGAACCGCTGTGTCCGCAGCGGCACAGCCGTCGACAGCTTATTATTTGATAACCATTTAGTTTTCGTCTGTGCATTTACGAATGTTACCAGCTGTTCAGTGGCCAAGAAGAGTTACGAGTATGAAACGTATTAAATTCACGATATTTAGACCGACAGCCATAATCGTTTTTTAAACAGTAGTTTAATCAACCTGGCTGCTGGATGTTACAGAAGCTATTTCGTTCATAACGACTTTGTTGTCCGTTCATCGTAGACACATTACTAAGAATTGTTTTGTGACATAAAGTGATTCCTACGGAGAACGTTTTATGGTCCCAGTCTGCATGTTAGAATCAAAACATTCCGCTCCCTCTGCGTCGTGAACATTTCGAGTCTTTCAAACCGTTGGTCCTCGAAACGCAACCCGTCCTCGACGTGGATCTTTAGCAGTGGCAACGTTATAGACAACCGCGGCAAGTAGTAAGACGACCGAACGATACGAGACATTGTCTCACTGGAGGCAGGAGCAGCCAATTAACGAGTTAGCCACCGACGTAGCGCTTTTCTCTCGTCTCAATCAAGTAGTCGCTCATTTGCTCTCTGACTTCGAATTTCTGTTTGTTAATTTTTGTAATTTGAGCGTAACGCAAACTGTCTTTATTGTAGTTTCATCCACCATGCTGGTTAGTATATACACTGCGCAAGCAGTAAAGGAACTATGGAGAAATCCTGAGGAAATTACATAAGAAATAGTAGACTAGTTTTGCTATTTGGGCAACATAGTAGCTGGTGTCACAGATGTAGAGAGCGTGGCACTAGCGAGGGAAGGTTTACTGAAGAACAGAAATATTTCAGTATCAAATATAAATTTAAGTAAAGGAAAATTTATGGTCTAGCTGCACTGAACGTTGAAACAATTCAACAGGTGCTGTTGAAAATTTACAAATTTACAAATGACATTCATTACTTCTTGTACAATAATCATTTTTTGATGTAGAATCGCTGTTAAATAGAATTGCGAAACATGTTGTTCATTGATTTCGCTTCCATTGGACGTAGTGGCAATATTCAAACAACTGCAACAACTGTCGTTCATGTTAGTTAAACAGATGGTCAGTGGATGGCATCGCCTACATTGTTTTCATAAAAATGTTTGCAAAATTAAGTTTTTAACGATAACAATAGCTCCTTTTCTCGCGATTGGTCGCCTTGACCTCTTCCGCCATCCAGACACTCTTCCCGTCCGACTCAGAAGTCTCAAGCGATGCTCATTCCTGATTTGCGATTCTCTTCATTTGCCGCACTGCTCGTAGTCTCACTGTATTCCGGCAATGGGGCGAACGGTGGTTTGCATCCTCATTGAAACAGCCGTATTGCGCGTCGAGGCGTATCTACACAGTTATATGTGTGGTGGTACCTGCTCTTTCGGACATATGCTACAGAAGTTTAGGTGAGTAGGTAATGGAGAGGTACCAAATAGCGTTTTGGAGAAAAAAGCTGAGTGGTGCAACCAACCGAAGGGATAGACTGATGACATACTCACTGAGGGGTCAAACAGCAGTTAATTTGCTAATGGATGGAAGTGTGAGGTAACAGCTTAGACTGTATCTAGTGATTGCTTGGCAACTTTTCTCGATGGATAGCTGAACGCGGGTAAAGGTGGATAGCAATTGCGCCTGTTGTGTACTGATGTAGGGATGATTAGCCATTGTCCGTAAACGTAAGGAGGGACAATGTGAAGCGTTCAATACGAAAGTAAAATTCTATCTACAGAACTAACAGAAAATTTTACGAAATTTTATACTAATCAAATACCAAGTGAGTTGCTGATGAGGCACAGATCCCCAGTTGGGAATCTTTGTTAGGGTTTGTCCAGTTATGGTGCTTGATTTCAGTGAAGAGAAACTTTCAGAAAATCTTGAGCAGAACCTCGAGTTTCAATCGTTGCACTAACAATAGATCAACATACAATAAGATATACGATGTGAGATAGAAAATCAGAGGGAAGGCAACTGGATCCGGTGGCGTATTTAAACGACTCTACGTAAAGTACTGGGAACAGCAGCAGACGATCAAACGCCTAAGGGGGACATAAAATTGCAAGTGTTTGAAAAAATGCAGAATTCGTTCCCGATTTCAAGAAGGGTAATCGAACAGATATCCACAATTATAAACCAGTCTGTCGATGTCAATATGTGAAGAATTTTCGAACACGTTTTACGCCCCCTATAATGATCTTTCTGGAGACCGAAAAATGCCTCTACAGTAGTCAACGTGGATTCCATAGAGTGGTGACATTGTCAAATCCAGCTCATCCTGAACGTATATGAAATGCAGAAGTCCGTAGATAGCGGCATACAGGTTTTTGTCGCATTGCTTGTCTTCCGGTAGGCACTTCGATACATTCGCTTAGTGAACAAAATACGAGCGTACGGGACGTGAATATATCTGTCGTATAAGAACACCCAACAAACAGAACATACCTCGCTGTTTTTGTGGGAGAAAAATTTTCGTACGTAGAAGTGTCTTTGGAAGTATCAAAAAGGACTGTTGTAGGATCATTGTTCTTCACGGTATACTGAATGGACTGGTAGACAATGTCCAAAGGCCATTTCTAGATGATGCCAGCGTACGCGAGAAAGCCACAATGCTAAAAAATTGTTGCGAAATGCAGGAATATCTCCAAAGTATCGATGCATGCAGCAGGAAATAGCGATTGACTCTCAACATAAATAAATGTGACAAATTTCTCATAAATAAGTGGAAAGCGAACACAAAATAAACTGGTGGCGGCACACCTCAGGACCAAACAAACTAAGAAAAAGACGTGGTCAACCCCATGCAATGGCCTTATAGAATTCCTGGTTAACGACGTAGAAATCAGTCAATCAGTCGGACAAACACTGGAGACATCGCGAAGACCAAAGTTAGAAAGAGCACGAGAATTTGATCAGTACCTTACATAAGTCAAATCCCAGTGGATTACAAACTGGTGAAGACAGTCACAGATGAATAATCAGAAAGACAGAGACAAATTAAGAAGCAATTGAGTCAGATTTTAGGAAAGAACTGAAACGTACAATGAATGGGAAAACATAGAGCTGAACAAGAGAAAACAGGCTGAGCTAAGGAGAAAGGAAGAAAAGATAAAGAAGCTTTGGTAGTACAACAAAACTGTGAAGAAGTGGCAGAGAATTGCAGGAAAGCCTGGAAAGACCAGAGCAGCAAGAAGCGCCCCAGGAAAATGCGGTTTCCTAGGAATACGGAAGGAAGCGACCAGAACAATAAGATGGATCAGAGGACAGAGGGTTATGCGGGGACTGGACGAGACAGAGGCAGCTTTATGAGGAACCATAGTAGAGACCTTTTGGCGAAATTTGAATGTAGTTTGACTGAATACATGGACAGAATACTATTTGAAAGAGATAAGAGAGGGAAAATGGGCGTTAGAGGAACTGTAAGATACCTACAGAGTACTTTCACGACCCGCTGAACTGCGAACCACCTGAAGACGAGCTGGAATTGTGGAAGGATACAGAAGAGAGACGCGCCTTCCAACCAAGGACGAGATCTCGGAGGCCATAAGCGATCCAAAGAAAAATGAGGCAGCTGGAGAAAATCGGACAGCAACCGAGTTGATAAAGTTGGGAGGCGACAAGAGGGTAGACAACGTGACCGGGGTTACCTGCCACATTTGGAGGACAAAGAATATATCGGAAGGATGGAATAATGTGATCATTGCGCCAATACATAAGAAGGTGGACAAGAGGGATGCAGACAATTACAGAAGAGTGTCGCTACTAGAGGTCGGCCACAAGGTGCCTCCTCGAGAGTTGAGAACACCTTCACAGGATCGATGCGTGCAGCAGGACATTACACGACTCACGCCCCGTCCTCACAGCTTTACTTCTGCCAGTACCTCTCTCCTACCTTCCAAACTTTACACAAGCTCTCCTGCGAACTTTGCAGAACAAGCACTCCTGAAAGAAAGGATATTGCGGAGACATGGCTTAGCCACACCCTAGGGGATATTTCTAGAACAAAATTTTCACTGTGGCTAAGCCATGTCTCCGCAATATCCTTTCTTTCAGGAGTGCTAGCTCTGCAAGGTTCGCAGGAGAGCGTCTGTAAAATTAGGGAGGTAGGAGACGAGGTACTGGCAGAAGTAAAGCTGTGAGGACGGGGCGTGAGTAGTGGTTGGGCAGCTTAGTCGGTAGAGAACTTGCCCACGAAAGGCAAAGGTCTCGAGTTCGAGTCTCGGTCCGGCACACAGTTTTAATCTGCCAGGAAGTTTCATATCAATGCCCACTCCGGTGCAGAGTGAAAAATTCATTCAGGAAATTACAGTTTACTCTCAACATAATCAAATGTAATAAGCATACATAGCATACTTTGCCCTTTTTAGAGAACTCCAATCCGTTTCGACGGAACTGCATACTGAACTATTCGTTATCGCTATATCTATAGCCTCAGAGAAGTTTAGGTGAATCTTTTCATTTTTTAGTACTTTCGTATCTCACTTCTTTCTGCATTGATTCTTTCTGACTAGTCTCTTAAACTTCAGCCTACTCTTCACCAATATCAGATTCTGATTTGAGTCTATATTTGCTCCTGGGTACGCTTTATAAACCAGTATCCGATTTTGGAATCTCTGTCTGTCCTTGATGTAATCTAACTGAAATCTTCCAGTATCTCCCAGCCTTTTCCAAGCATACCTCCTCCTCTTGCGATTCTTGAACAGCTGAAATGTATTGCAGTATTCAATTGGTCTTTCTCCTCTCTCGTTCCTAGCTCCAAGCCCGTATTTTCCTGTAATCTTTTCTTCTACTCCTTCCCCTACAGCCGAATTCCTGTCCCCCACTACTATTAAATTTTCATCTCCCGTTATGTAATGATTTACCCGTTCAATATCTCTATATAATTTCTGTATCTCTTCGTCTTCTGCTTGAGAGTCGGTATGTATACCTGATCTGTTGTTGTCTGTGTTGGTTTGCTGTCGGTGAAGAGAACAACAATCCTATTACTGAACTGTTTGCAATAATTCACTCCCTGCCCTACATTCCTATTCATAGCGAATGCTATTCCCGTTGTACCATTTTCTGCCGAAGATGATATTACCCTATGCTTCTCTGACCAGAAATCTTCTTTCCACATCACCTCACTGAGCCCACTATTTGTAGATGGAGCCTTAGCATTTCCCTTTTCAGCTTTTCTAGCTTTCCTATCACGTTCAAACCTTAACGTTCCACGTCTCGACTCCTAGAATGTTATCATTTCGTTGATTATTCAATCTGTTTGTCATGGACACGTCCCTTTTGGTAGCCCCATGCCCGAGATCCGAATGGGGAACAAGCCCGGTGTCTTTTGCCAATAGAAACGTCATCGTAACGTTTTTAAATTACAGGTCACATGCCCTGTGGATACACAGTGTGTGTCTTTAATGCAGGGTTTTCCATTGCCTTCTGCTTCCTCAAGCCGTTGATCATGTGTAAGTCTTCCGCCTTTTAGGGACAGTTTCCCACCCCAGGGCCAAGAGAGTGCACTGAATCTCTGTCCGCTCCTTCGACCTCTTTGACAAGACTGTTAGTGAAATGGGAGTTACTTCTTATGCAGCACTCCTTCGTTGCTGATAATTTTATCAGTATCAGTATCTGGGTTCGAACTCGGACCTAAGGACTTCTCGATTACTAACCAAATATGCTACCCCCACAGCACTGTTATATATGCCATAAAGAAAGGAACTGGAAGTTTAGGTAATAATGTGTTACTCTAAATTCCATCTGACACGTACGAAACCAATTTTCACTTCTTAATAACTGAAATAAAGTTAGACATTTCACTACGAATGATAGTCTGGATCGAACTAAATTCGTTATTATTCTTTCCATGTTACCACAAATATAATCATAATGAACTCACAACTGCCCTTTGTCACAAGAAAGAGTCGTTTCTGTCAAAAACCACAAAAAGATAGTAATTATGTACAAAGATCAAAACTCATAGATATTCACATCTTGCTAAACGAACAACGTTCTTTTCTTTTCTTTCAGCTACACAACTATATTTGTTTTTAAACCACAGTTTTCCAAACCGGTTGAACTTCAGTTTTCATCTCATGCTTTTATCAGTTTCATCAAGGAGTCGTCATGCAGCCCACTTTAATTGCAGCATCACCTTATCGTGTTCAAAGACAGCATAATATATCATCCTTCTGAAAATTGCTCATCCTCAGGCATTTGCCAACCACATCTATAGGAATATGAATTACTGGTTCACCAGTTTTGAAAAACGAAGAAGCCCCAGGCGTTTCATTATTTTGGTAACTTTTGCAGTCCGGTCTTGATGCCCGTTTTATCGGATTTTTAGGTCCTTTTTATCCTTTCGACATGGAAGCTTTGGTTCCGTAACAACATTGGGCTGAGGATGAGCTCAGTTGATTAAGTGATTTTATTTGTTAGTAACGTCCTGTTCTCTGTTCTAATTTGTTTTAATTTAGAAATTTTAGGCGCATAGTTCCTTATCTGATATTTTAGGCTTGAGAATCTCTACCCATTCGCCTGTAACAGATTTTTTTTATTATTATAGATTACATCTTCTGAAAGAACTTGGCTTCTTCATTTTTCAAAATGAATTTGTACGGTTGCGGCTGCCTCATTAGAAGTGAAAGAACTTGGCTTCTTCATTTTTCAAAATGAATTTGTGCGGTTGCGGCTGCCTCATTAGAAGAACTCATTGGTTCACCAGGCAGGCTACTTTGTACTCGACGATGTTGCTTCAGGAAGTCCAGTTACAGCTCGCTTTTCCATGGCACTTAAAAATATGTACACGTGTGTTAGAAAATATTATTATACATTTATCCGCGAACACATAAACATATTCTAAGTTTAGATTGTTTATTACAATTTAGAATGATCGTAGCTTATCTTGTCCCTTTATTATAAGCCATGGACAATACCACTTATTCACATTTTCTTTGTCTTCGCCGTTTTATATGTTATAAAATTCTGAAAGCTAATATCAGCTTTTTATTTCAGGCTAAAGAGTGTAAACCTTTCATTTCACCCGAATCTTTCGGCCGAATCCGGCCATTCGGGATCCACTCCTAGCTTTTTATCTATAAGCCGCAATTACATTTGATAGTTTAAAAATTCTTTTATGAAAGTAAACTTATACTTAATCTATTATTGCTAAATACATTTGCATATTATAATTAATATCAGACAGCTTTTTCCTTATCTAACCAAAATATCATATTCTTCCTATCTTCCTGTTATCCACAAGTACGTATGAATAAAGAACAAACAATTGTCTTAAAGTAATGCAGCCAAGACAGAGACTATGACTAATAAAAATTAATTTCTTGTATTCTAAATGCAAGCCACACATTTATATTTAAACATCCATTACTTACAGATTCCCCATATTTACTATATACAAATTAATACATTGTAGCACAAAGTCAAAGCAATGCCTTTCAGTGGGTTGACATAAAAGCTCACTTAACATTCTAGTAGTGATTGTTTCTTAACCGCAGTAACAGTATTATGTACAAACATACAAATAAAAATAATATTTGTCTTTCAATAATAGAACTTACTTTATGTACAAGGTCACTTCAAAGTAGTCTTTTATTACTGCAGATATTCCACGGCCACATCTGCTGTATCTCTTGTTTCAACCATTGAATGCAGTGTGAGATTTTACAATAAGACTTGTGTGGATTAACCATAAGATGATACTGATAACTACCAGTTACTCCAGGTTTTTATCTAAACTTGTGCATATTTTAACAATAAATCTCTCAGTTCAGGTTGCTGGTGAGGGTTAATAATGATCGATTATAACACTTTCTCACTAATGTTGTCATTACTGTTATCCTCTGATTATCACGTTCAGGCAAGCGTTTAACTTCTCCATCCCTGATCAGAACGAGTTTGGTTTGTGCACTTCGACAAAATTTGCCCTTATCAAACCCACAGTACAGTCTTCTCCATTGACATACAGTAGCTTTTTCTCGAGGAGAGATCGATTCGAGCATTCCTGTCTCTTAAGAATTCTAGGCTAGAGATGCAATTTTCTATTATTTCTTCAACTACGAAGAATATGGATTTTATGGCTCCACTCCCTATTACCACATCTATTTGGAATTTCATTTTGTCCAACATTGATCTGCAACCGAAAGCACAGCCTATCCTACAAGTCTGTGCAGGGTAGGTGGGGACTTTCCGAATTGCCTTAATCTCATTAAATAAATTCTTCGACATTACGTTAGTCCTGTCTCGCGTATCAACCATTTCAGTCATTCAAAGCGTCGTGACAACAATGAGTATGCTTGAATGTTTAACTTCCTCATGCTCTTTTGAAGACTTCTTGTTATTAGTAGATTATTCCTTTCTAAATATCGACGTTGTCATTGAATTTCAGCATGTTGGTTGAGTGAATTTGATTACCCCGACCCCAGTCCACGGCTGTCAGTGCAATGTTTATTGAGGCAGAAATTAGGCGAGTAATTGGTCACAGATCGTGACTCTTCAGTAAACTTTATAACATTGACTGTGGGAATGTGATCTCTCCAATCAGAGTACGATTTCTTGCTGGATTGTTTCACAACTGAATGGAATTTGTATTGCACTACGGTTGGTGTTACTGGCCAGTTTTCTACTGACTGCATGTACTGTGAAAGTTATTCCACATGGCACATTAATTATTGTAATACCCTGAATGGTATCTATTCTGAGCTCTCCCTTTTTATTATGGCTTGAAGATCGCCAGCTTGCTTTTCCATTACCTGTGGTGCCCTAGGCGGTGTTATCAAATTACCGTGATAGTCATCTGACCTGCCGTGGTTGTTAATTGGCCGGTAAGTTGTAATTCACTTACTCGCCCCACTACCGATATAACTGTTGTTACGATTAATCCTTGCATCCTCATTTATTAAATCAGTGGGGTATAAAACAGCCATGAAATTTTTTAAATTGGTTTCAGGTACAAGTTTTTCCCGAATATCAGTCGGTATTTTAGCTGTAAATATGTATAATGCATGACTGTGAGAGACAGTTTCATCCCAAAAATAGGTTTTAATTGAATGTAGTTCATAATACTTCCGTAAGTACCCTTGATTAATGTTATATGGTTCAGGGTTAAATATTTCTTTGCGTGACTCTCCTGGACATACTTTAACCAACATTTTAGCAAGAATGCCTGTTCGTAATTTTGACAACGTTCTGCCGTTTTCAAGCTTCGTCTTGAATAAAGCCTGTGATAATACACTCCTGGAATTGGAAAAAAGAACACATTGACACCGGTGTGTCAGACCCACCATACTTGCTCCGGACACTGCGAGAGGGCTGTACAAGCAATGATCACACGCACGGCACAACGGACACACCAGGAACCGCGGTGTTGGCCGTCGAATGGCGCTAGCTGCGCAGCATTTGTGCACCGCCGCCGTCAGTGTCAGCCAGTTTGCCGTGGCATACGGAGCTCCATCGCAGTCTTTAACACTGGTAGCATGCCGCGACAGCGTGGACGTGAACCGTATGTGCAGTTGACGGACTTTGAGCGAGGGCGTATAGTAGGCATGCAGGAGGCCGGGTGGACGTACCGCCGAATTGCTCAACACGTGGGGCGTGAGGTCTCCACAGTACATCGATGTTGTCGCCAGTGGTCGGCGGAAGGTGCACGTGCCCGTCGACCTGGGACCGGACCGCAGCGACGCACGGATGCACGCCAAGACCGTAGGATCCTACGCAGTGCCATAGGGGACCGCACCGCCACTTCCCAGCAAATTAGGGACACTGTTGCTCCTGGGGTATCGGCGAGGACCATTTGCAACCGTCTCCATGAAGCTGGGCTACGGTCCCGCACACCGTTAGGCCGCCTTCCGCTCGCGCCCCAACATCGTGCAGCCCGCCTCCAGTGGTGTCGCGACAGGCGTGAACGGAGGGACGAATGGAGACGTGTCGTCTTCAGCGATGAGAGTCGCTTCTGCCTTGGTGGCAATGATAGTCGTATGCGTGTTTGGCGCCGAGCAGGTGAGCGCCACAATCAGGACTGCATACGACCGAGGCATACAGGGCCAACAGCCGGCATCATGGTGTGGGGAGCGATCTCCTACACCGGCCGTACACCTCTGGTGATCGTCGAGGGGACACTGAATAGTGCACGGTACATCCAAACCGTCATCGAACCCATCGTTCTACCATTCCTAGACCGGCAAGGGAACTTGCTGTTCCAACAGGACAATGCACGTCCGCATGTATCTCGTGCCACCCAACGTGCTCTAGAAGGTGTAAGTCAACTACCCTGGCCAGCAAGATCTCCGGATCTCTCCCACATTGAGCATGTTTGGGACTGGATGAAGCGTCGTCTAACGCGGTCTGCACGTCCAGCACGAACGCTGGTCCAACTGAGGCGCCAGGTGGAAATGGCATGGCAAGCCGTTCCACAGGACTACATCCAGCATCTCTACGATCGTCTCCATGGGAGAATAGCAGCCTGCATTGCTGCGAAAGGTGGATATACACTGTACTAGTGCCGACATTGTGCATGCTCTGTTGCCTGTGTCTATGTGCCTGTGGTTCTGTCAGTGTGATCATGTGATGTATCTGACCCCAGGAATGTGTCAATAATGTTTCCCCTTCCTGGGACAATGAATTCACGGTGTTCTTATTTGAATTTCCAGGAGTGTATGTATCTTTTGCTGCTCTGTCCAAGTTTTGGGTCATACACCTTTACACGATTTGATGAAAATCACAGGCTGTATACTTTTCTTGTCAGGAATAAACACCTCAGACTGTTGGAGTTTTAACAGGCTTTGCCCTAGTAACACAGAACATATTGAGGGTACGGCCCCATCCTACAGGACACATGGCTGTGTTGCCATCCACTAGTTCCTGTTTCAGCTTGATGCATATCGTCTGGAGATCCTGGACTGTGACTGGCATCGCCTATTCTAGTTGCAATGGGTATCGAATCAGTTGCTACATCCTTGACATCGGACAATTCTCTCTCTCTCTCTCTCTACATGCTACTGATTCTAGCATTTACACCATACCGCCCATAAGGTAATTCTTGAGTTAAGCTTGTCCTAATCTGGTTTAATTCTCTTTTAATTATCAGTAGTTGATTGCCATGGTCAGTATATATTTCAATTACAGTCTGTTGTATTGGATTCTTGTATGATTTATGTGGACGAACTGTGGCATAAAAATTCTTGTAAATTCCCTTCCGGTGACCACAGAAATTTTCAGTCTAACTTTAATCTAGCCTCAGTGATGTGAGGAGTCGCTAGGAACGACACGTGGTTGGGATTCCACGTTAAACTGTAGGTACCCCTTTCCCCAGTGTGATATCTGGAATGGATTAGGACGCGGAAGACGCTGAAGCGGCTTCCGATGGAAAAACTTGCGGCCAGTCATAGAGTCGCACTATGTAACTAAATGTAAAGTTTGCTTACGTCATACCTATGCTTCTTGTAGCTGTAATTTTCAAGAACGTTAGTGCACATAACGATCATCAGCAGGCTTTAACAAACTAGAACAAGAAATGAAATTCATAGTTGGATATTAGGAAAACAACTCTTTAACACGTGCAAATAATTCGCAATCTATCCTGATCAGTCATCGATAGGTAATATACTAAAGGAGAAATAATTGAATGCCAGTATTTATTAATAAAATGTATTATGTTCTGAATAGTAGCAGCAAATATCAGTCTCACTGTAAAAATCAGTACGTTATATATAATATAGTTAACTGTAAAACATATAAGAAGTAGATATCATCTTTGTCAGATTATTTTTCTTTTTAAAACTTCTTTATTTTACAAAAGTATTTGAAAACAGTGTTAGCAGCTAAAATGTGATCATCACCTACCTTTTGGATGTATATGAGAACTCGTGACAAAGTACCGTATAACTGTTCATACGAAGAAACAGGCTCTGATTAATACAACCTTTTTAGGAATCAGTTAGTTTAGCAGTTATGATGCACTCGTCTAAGTGAGTTGCCACTAATCTTCTACCATTAATTAATCCTCAATTAGCGTTAAGATTTTAATGAGCATAATATCAGTTTTCCTTAAAGGCAACTGGTCTGGAGGTAAACCGGACGGATTTGAAGAGTTCAAGAATTCTACAGGGTACAACTGACGTTGCTTACTTCTTCAAGTTGGACAGAATGAGAAATGAGATAAATCTTTGACTCTAGAGGTAAGATATTACAAATGACATTCATTACTTCTTGTACAATAATCATTTTTTGATGTAGAATCGCTGTTAAATAGAATTGCGAAACATGTTGTTCATTGATTTCGCTTCCATTGGACGTAGTGGCAATATTCAAACAACTGCAACAACTGTCGTTCATGTTAGTTAAACAGATGGTCAGTGGATGGCATCGCCTACATTGTTTTCATAAAAATGTTTGCAAAATTAAGTTTTTAACGATAACAATAGCGTTAAAGTTTTGTGTACTTTTTGTCATTAGTGGTGAACGAAATCTTGAAACTGATGTCTCAGTCGTTAATTCTGATTAAGTAATACGGGAGGTATGGCGTCCGACAAGAAAACACCATTGATAAATAATACATATGATTCAGTTTCCTTCATCTGTATACCATGAAGCATTAATAAAGCTCAATAGTTCGCAGTGTTGAAAACAACCATAACCACAAAAACCAAAATTATAGCACTGAGCTACAAGGAATAGCATAAAGAAAAAAACGGCATAACAATCACGAACTTTCTACTCCTTAGTTTCTTTGGAGCAAGCAAGGAGCGTTTCATTAAAAAAGAGGGTCTTTGTTCTCAGAGAAAAATGTAAAATAAACATTCTGAATCAATAACAAGCTATAGTCGATAGTTGCGACAGCATACACATGAAAAGAGAAAGTTTCAAAAGTCATATAATGTTTTGCAGGTGGAATGTTCAAACGAAACGAAACGATATCTGCAGATACTCAGCAGTTGCTGTATAGGAGAACATTGATACTTTTATAGACAAATAACAGAATTTACGGCACTGTACAAACGTAAACCTGTTACCCGAGACTAATTATAACCATCAAGTTTTATTAATTTATCAGTATTCTTGGCTAAGCACTAACAAACGATAAAAAAACTGTCATCAGGCCGAGTAGTTTGAACATCATAGTGTATTAGGTATGGTACTAGCAGAGAATGTTGCTGACATGTGAACGGGCATGCATACTAATCACTTACAGGAGATACAGTTAACATTGGAATCCGTACCACGTGCAGTTCGATAAAATTCACATAAAATGCATTGCTAAAAGAGAAAGGAGCGGTAAGAGGCAGACTAAAACCTTCATTACCGGAAAGACTTCAAATCTGTTAACTTACAATTAACCTACTTTTTTTCACTACAGTTAGTTGTCGTAATTGGCAAACTATTCTGCTTGAAAAGTCTGTTGAACCTGGATATAAAACGGAAATAAAATTAGAGACTGCAGTTCCAAAATTGAGGATATTTAAGAGAGGATTTCCGATTACGGTATTTGTCTTTAGTCAAACAAAACCTCTTATTTGGCAGTATTACAAGATCACATACTAAATGGAAAAAATCTCTAAATGAGTTCATGGAGGTTTTGAAAACTTCATTAAAGATTCCGAAACATGTCGGGCAAAAAAGCCCTCTTCATGTTTTCCCGCAGGCATATTCAGCCTGAAAGTAATCTGTGTCAAAGGTAGTGTATGTATTGTTACATTCATTTCCGGTACTTCGGCAAAATTCTGAGATGCCGTGAACTTACAGTTGAGGGATGTGTTGTGAATGCAATGTGTGATGTGTGTAATGTGCAAAGTCCGTTAAGCAGTACAGCGAACTTCAGAGGCAAGCATCTTTCAAATATGTCGATACCAAACATTTCCACTAAATCTCGATTTTGTGAATTAGAATCTCTAACATAAACACTTCGAATTCACATCCAGGTAACTCTAGAGAAAATCCCTGACCAGACAAGAAAAGGAGAAATTGTCAAACCTGCTTATGGCACTATTTTATAAAAGGGTCTCATGTGATTGTT